>NW_027495158.1:0-253041 GCF_021521415.1 Bidens hawaiensis | reverse complement strand
CTTCCCTAGTGGGATTGGTAGACCAGAGAGAGGGGTAAAGCTCCTTGGAGGGGCTGTTAGTCGAGATCCCTTCTTTATTAAGGAGTTGGCGAGGCGGAGAGCATCTCGTGCGGTTGATCTTATGAAACTCTTACCCTGCCTTAGGGATCCCCAGAGCGAACTCCTCCTGCTTAGGTCTTGCATGGGGGTTGCTAAGTTGCTTTTTGGGTTACGAACATGCCACCCCATATGATGGATGATGCGGTATCCTGTTTTGATAAGGGGCTACGAGAAGCCATCGAAGACATAGTTGTCTGTGGAGGCCCGTTCTTTGGTGATCTTCAGTGGCGACTTGCATCTTTACCGATGCGCTTAGGGGGTTTAGGCCTTCTTTCGGCTCATGATGTTGGGGTTTACGCTTTTGTAGCGTCGAGGGCTCAGTCTTGGAAGCTACAGAATCACATATTAAGGAATAGCGGAGTTGTCGACCTGGACCCAGACTACGTGCAGGCCCTGGAACGCCTAAATGGCGCTCTCCCAGACTTTGACATTGGCGGTTTCTCTAATATGGACACCGCCCCACCAAAGCCTCAAAAAACTTTGGCGAATGCCCTTTTTGGAAAAATCGCTCGGAGCCTGGGAGAAGTTTTTGGATTGTCCCCCCGACAGAAGGCGGTTTTTGAATGCTTACAAGGTCCTCATGCCCAAGATTTTCTGACCGTTATCCCGATTGATGGCTTGGGCCAAAGCATGTCTGCGGTCGAGTATAGGGCCATTCTTAAGTACCGTTTGATGGTCCCAATGTACCCCGAAGACGAAACATGTCCGATCTGCCGTAAGGCCTGCCTGGATAAATTCGGAGAGCATGCGGTTCATTGCAAGGAGATGCCTGGGTTCAAATACCGACATGATTGGGTGCGGGACGTTCTTTGGGACATCTTAAGGCGAGCTGGGATATCAGCTAAAAAGGAAGCCCCCGTAAACTTCCTTACAGACCCCACGGAAGGGAGATCCACTCTACGACCGGCAGATTTGCTCGTCTTTGGTTGGGTCGGGGGAAAACACGCTTGTGTTGACCTCACAGGGGTATCTCCCTTAGCTGGTTTGAGGGATAATGGGTTTGTAGCTGGGCAAGCAATAAAAAGGGCTGAAACGAAGAATGTGGAGAAACATGCTAAAGCCTGCGAAGAGAACCAACATGTTTTTGTCCCTCTGGCTTTTGATACATTTGGCTCCTTGGCACCGGAAGCTATCTGTTTTCTAACCAGGGTCCAACAGGTTGTGCATAGCAATGTGTCGACTCCAAAGGGGCAGGGGTATGTCTTTAGCAGGTTAGGGTTTGCAATTCAGAAAGGGGTGGCGGCGCAGCTTGTTGCCCGCATACCTGCTATATTGATGTAATATCTATGTTTCTACATATTGGAACCCAATTTATACATATGTGTATATAATTTGCTAACCCGAGTTATTTTTTATTTTTTTATGAAACCGGGATGATAAAATACGAATTTTGGTTTTTTTACTTTTTTGATTTTTGTGTTTTTTTTATTTTATGATTTTTTTTTTATTTTTGGGTTTTTTGTTGTTCAAAATGGTTCTCATAGTTCTCAGTTTCAAAAAGGTTCTCTCATGATACTAATCCTATATATATATATATAGGATGAGTATCATTACAGAACCCATAAATTGTTTAAGAACTTGAATAAACCCTTGAAAACTAACGTTGTTTATAAAAAAAATTTGTATGTCAATGTCATTTGTGTGTAGTTTTATCATTTTTTTATATCTATACTTACAATTACAATTTTGAAAATTAGTTTTTATACATATTTATGTTTTTTTAACACATATTTAAATTTGTTAGTACATAATTTTACACATACGTAAACTTGTGATTAATATATGCAATCAAAAAATTAATATATAAAATATGATAAAACTACTCTTAAATAATGTTAATATATAAAAAAAATAAAAAAAATGTTTGGGTGTTTATGAGTTCCTAAGAGTTCTTAACTTTTTTTGAGTTCTTAAATGATACTAACCTACATATATGTAGGTTGATTGTATTTATGTCTTAATTACACATTCAAACCTACCTACAAACATATAAATGTACCGAGCCACATTCAAACCTATGTACCTACACACATACAAACATACATACACATATACAAACATACGCACACATATATAAACATACGTACCTACACACATACATATACACTTACACAACGCACCTACACATAAGAAATGAAGTGAAATTATGGATTAATGGAGTTACACCTTCACTTCTCGCTGTAAAAAACTTCAGAAATGATCCAATATATATATATATATATATAGTAATGGTACAAATATTATGAAATGTCAAATTCAAACCAATTGGCCTGTAGCTTTTTGTTAACATATGAAGTGCATATTTGTTGGTGACCCATCCTAACATATAAACTAACATGATGAACTTTTTCCAAGCATTATTATTAGCATACATGTAGCAAACCAACTTAAAGATTTTAGCTTTTATCATTAGGTCTGACTTCCAAATATCAGTCTAGGCCTAAGGAATGTATGGGATGGATATGTGTGATGATTTATCTGAGGCTGCTTAAGCGAATTCTTCAAAGTTGAATTATGTTCAAAATAGGAGGGAGGTTCAACTTTTATTAGTTAGAATTGGGAGAGAAATTGAATTTTGTTTGGAATATAAGGTAAATTAAAGTTTTTATTATTGGGAGTTAATGAAACATAATTTTATTCTAATGAAAAAAGTTTTATATTTATTAATGATAATCTCTAGAATTTTAGTAATTTTGTTATTATTAATTTATTACCTTTTTTAATTAGTTGTTACATCTTATTTTGACAGAAATGATAACATTTATATCTTACCATTTTTATATTTCAATATCTTTGACTTAAAACATTATTAAGTTATTATATTGTAAGATACATTATATTTTCTAAATATAACCAATTACGTTATATATGAAAAACCCAATAAATAAATTATAAAGTTTCCATGATTTTAATTACAAGATTTGCAATATAATAATTTATTGCAAATAAGAATTTACATTATATTTTATATATTTAATGTATTTTCATGATTTTAATTACATAAATACAATAACAAAGTTTCCATGATTTTAACTTATTTTCATATTTCCATAATTTTCATTATTGGTCAAGTTTTATTTAAAAGTTTTTTCAAAATTTTATTGTATTAAGTTAAGTTCCTTTGGTGTTTTACAATTTTATATTATCTATATATTATTTCTTATTAATATTAAATGTATTTTATCAATATAATCGTTTATTAAGTATTAATTTTTATTTGCTTAGTTTCTTGATATGGTAACCATCATTAAATTAAAAATGTAATAACCAACATTTAGTTCACGTAATCATTGCAAATTAATTACCTTTAATTTAATTTATGACAGTTGATTTTTTTAAAGATATTGAAGGTAATTAATTAATTTACAATTTGATTTCCATTTACTTAATTGTGGAAGTCAAATTAAATTATTTAATTTTAGAAGTCAATTAAATTATTAACGCTTTCAAAAGACCCGAGTGATTATGGAAGTCAAATTTAATTTTTTAAACTCAAATTTATTTTAATTACACTAATAATATTGTTACAAAGATTTATATATTTTAATAATGATTTCAAATATTGTGATAACTAACTATCATTTGACCAAAGTGATATAATCATAATTAATGATATTATATTTTGCCAACTTCAAAACAATTTATACTTTTTATATATGTAAATCGTTTGAATTTAAGTGTTTGCGATATATGTTGACCGCTAATTAATTTATTAGTTATGACGTCTTTGACCATAACACTTCTTTGTTTTACAAATACAATTATTTGATAAATATATATATGAATATTAGCTCCATGTGATAACAAAAAATTAATCAAACAGAAAAGAGTTTAATACCAAGTTTATAACCAATAATGTCAATATAAACGTAGGAATGAATGAATATATATCAATTACATTGTTTTGTTAAATAAATTTATAAATGTTACTTTTATGTTTTATTTGCATATTATATATGTAGATTATACTAAGTGACAAGGTTTTATTGTCCAACTCACAGTATAGGTAGATATGTATGTTTATTTAAACTTTTGTAATTGTTTTTAACACATATATGAATCCATTTTGTTTATAACATATTAATTGTATTAGAGTTGTACTTTTAATTTCAAATGATGCAATTATAATTTAATTAATATTTGAATAATTTTTAATTACTTATAAATGTCAAGATTAATGTATACAATTGAAAAAAGAATTATATAATGAAATTGATTTTAAATAAAGTAATGATGTTAACAATTACTGTATTTTTCTTCCTATATATTTTTATTAATATTTTTGAATATGTTACTTTTATTTAATAGCAATATTTGTCATTTGTAGTATGTTTAGATTGCTAAATGACAATAATTTGAACATTCGCAGACCAATTCCATTAAAGTTGTTGTCATTTCTTGATGAAGAGTTTTTGAAAGCAACATATTTCTATAATATTTGCCAGATTTACACAATATGGTTATATTTTTTAAAGTTTCGTATTTATCTCTTATAACATATTGTATTAAGATTAATAATTAGTTTATATCTTTTGCCAGTCGAAATGTATCATCTTGCTCGGAACATATTTGTGTTGGTTGAATATGTTGTCTATATTTATATGATTTGTTGATATGTTTTTCCACCCGTGTGTAACACGGGCTATACCCTGGTTATGGTATTAAATATAGTGAATAATGATGAAATTGGATCTTGACAAAAATGGTACATCTTAATAAAGTATAATGTGTCTTAACATATTATATTTTGTATTAAAAGGTCAAATTGGATTATAAGTACCATGATAGTTCTTGAGGATTCAAATTGGGTTATAGTGAGTTATAATTGGTCATATATGTTTTGATGACTCGTATCATTACCTTAAACAACCATATCGACCCATGTTGGTTATTATTGACCCATTAATCAATAATAATATATCATATGAAGTCTTTAGAATCATACATTTTTTTGCTTTATTATTGGCCCAATTGACATTAGAGACCAAAGATCCGTTGTCACTATAGTTGCATCATTTTTCATCACAATGGTGACATATTAGAGACCGAGATTCAGTCATTAATAAATTTTGCTCCTATAACTTATACCGTGCATACATTTTTCATGAGTGGTGGGATATTTCCTCAAAACAACATACGTTTTTGTCAATTATTAAAGACTTAATATCAATCCCTACTTTGTCATCTACAAAACTATTTAGAGAATAAATATTAGTTACGAAAAAGGTCCCTTGGTTTTTCTACATGGTAGAATTTGTGTCAAATACTTAAAGACGGAAAATCAGTCCTTAACCCTTTCATATACAAGCCGCACATAAGACTAAATATTAGTCCCTAATTAGATTCGTTTTGTGAAAATTAAGAAATTATTTTTAGTTTCTAATATGTCCCTTCCAAATTAGAGACCGAAGAATAGTCACCTTACTCGTGAAACATTTTTTATTATATATTTGGGACTGAAATGTAGTTGGTCGTAACTTTCACTTCAAAATCTTGTAACTCATATACAAATTGATGACTGAAATTCAGCTGCCAATAAATTTATCTCAAATAAGATGTCTGTTGAGAGTTGATTGTCAATCACTAACATTAGTTACATAAAAGTCAGTCCTTCGGTCGTATGAGCTCGCATATCCACTTCTTTGAGTGAACAAAAACCTACCTTGACCATCTCATGTTCCCGAATCTTAACACAAGCACATCTTAATCAAACTCATGATCAAAACATAACTTGTTTTAACCCAATAAAATAAGAACTGTTAATGGAACCCGTTTGTCCCACCAAATAAAAAAAACTAATTAGCAATGCTGATCAAACCAACTTGTTCGATCAATAAACGAAGAATTCAGGCAACAAAGGATAACAACCAAACTTGCTTTTATCCTTTATTTGAACTCCCGGTGGCACCAAAAACAATCAATATAAATTTAGCATCACAATAACTTGTTTACTTTTTTTTTTGAGGCAGCCACGTAAGTCAAAGTCATATTTAATTCTCCAAATCACTTACCGTATTTACATGAAGAATTCAATAATTTTTTTTTCCTTTGACTAACCACCAAAACTTAGAACAACCTAAATGAACACACTTCTTTGCAATCGAACACATTTTTTTTTCCGGATCTAGCATTCGATCATGGCTTTGATCGATAAACACCAAGAACGCACAACCGCTCTAATACCAATTCAAGTCCCAAATCGATAAGCAAACACGAAATACACGACTAACTCTCGTTTATAATAATTAGAAAATATAACTCAAAAAACTAATTACAACTCTCAAACCCTACCTCGGTTTGACTCTTGATAACCATAACTCGGTTGCATCTAGATGCCCTAACTCGGTTACATCTTGTGTGTATCTCTAATGTTTAACCATAACTCGATTTTACTACCAAATATAATAAAAACCCAATTTACAACCCCGTAAACCCATTACATATTATCGAATCTCACGAATCCAATAAATACAACCCGGTCACTTACACATAAATACCTATTAAATTGGAAATTACTGCCAACATGATTATAACATGTAAATGGCTATTTGCATTGAGGATAAAACTCACATTACACCATACTAACCCTTTGTTCCTTTGGATATGGTATTATTAGAAATTGTTCTCGGACTAAAACGACTGACGATCAGTAGACATTAGTTTCACAAAATAGATTAAATGGATCGAATAATGTATGAGTTAAAAAGGTAAATAACAAAGATACTAAACCCTTCTTCAGTTGGGAAAATCCACTCGTGAATTCGGTCGGTACTGACCTACATTATAGGTTGCGGGTTCACGGGGACCCGCTAAGTTGTAAAACTTTAATGAAAAACTTCTATATAAAAATTTAGCGTGAAGTAACGTATAGAATACAAATTGTTATTAGCAACCTTTTTTTCTTCTTACGTCGCAACAAATTTTAGATTATATTACATGCTTCTTATGCTATGAAATGGATTATTGCTAGTTTATTGTGATTTAAATATTATAAATAATTTACAATAAACGAGTCCAGACTCAAGGAGGATAACAGAAAATATAGTTTTCATCGGGTAAAATATAGGAGAGAAATAGAAGGGGTTAAATAGGAAACTTGGAGTTCGTTTTGCTTTTGAGTATGTATTGTAATCATATGTCTTTGTAATCAGGTTTGTATGCGCTTTGGTGTGTGTGTTCAAGACTAGTATATTGTCACTCAAGTTCTTTTATGGTTTTTAATAAAAATTGGTCGTTCAAATAAATAAATAAATTACATTTGTACGGGTTTGGTGGAGTTTTAGAAAAGAATACATTGATACATACATACATTTACATTTGTCTCTTCCACTGCGAATTATCTGGTGTTTTCAGACCCCTCCTAAAAAAAGCATACATACGAATATACATTTGTCTCTTCTCGTTAACCAATCCGCTTCACTGGATCATGCTCGCCACCTGCACTGTTTTCATACACCTCACTGGGTCATATATAAATATATATATACATACATATATACATACATTTGTATGTATAAACAGTACTGAATCTGAATTGTTACGTTAATGGAATGGTTTAAACAGTGTCTTGGCATTATTTATATACTGAGTACATAGTTTTTCCTGTTTTACATATAGTTATATCTCCATTTTATTTTTATTACTATAATAGTAATATATTACAACATTTTACAATAATAAATAATATCTTCATATAAATGTTGTGTTATATTTATATAAATGAAAGGCCCAAAACACAAAGGTTTTTAGAAACAAAACTATTGGTGGAAAGAAGATCTTGGACAACATTAAAATCAGCTCGTTCTCGTGGCTCAAACACCTTGCTAAGATGGCTATTGTTGAATGGTCTAGTTGGTGGTCTTTTGGTTGGTCTTGGTCTTAGTTGCTAAAAGTCGGTATTTTGTTTGTTTCTTTTGCTGATTGTTTTTAGTGCACGGTACATTGTTATGAGTTATGGGCTTAGCTACTTGCTAATGCCTTTTTAATATTACTGCTTTTCAAAAAAGTATATATATAAATGTGTGTACGTATATATTTCACAACAAATTGGAAACGAGCATGTCCAACACAATGTTGGACATTTAATTTCATTTATCTTAAATTTTATCGACATTTAATATTGAGATATGAGTTTCACGTTTTAATTTGAAAGGAAAAAGAAAAAGTGAATTTAATCTAAATTCAACAACTTTTTTGAACAACGATACCTATTACCAGCGGCGGAGCCAGAAATTTTATTATAGGTTCGGGATTTTTCGGTGCTTGACTTTTTTCAGATGTGAAAGTTTTCAGACCCGGATGTATCGGGCCGGGTCAGGTCAATCATTCGGTTAGATAAATAAGATGTAATATCATTATTATAACAAAAGTATATCGTCAACATTTAATAAAATACAAAGTCATATTAAATAAAAAAGATATATATACCATATTATAATTGTTTCATACGTGTTTTCATGTTTTGAAAACGATTCATAACATATTCAATTGTGACTTTAACTCATTTTCAATATAACAAATGAAAGAAACATCCATATAATCGTCACCCATCCGATTACTTAAATCATCATCCATCCGATTACGCATCATTCATGTTTAGTTTTTATTTTGGTGTTATGTTTAAGAATGTTAATTGAGTTGAACTTATTGACCCATTCTATGAATAACTTTGAGCTTTTTTTTATAATATATATACGGGTTATTATTTGTCCATTTATGATGTTTGTTAGTAATTTTTGTAGTTTTCAAAGCTTTTTGTATTTTATAAAAAGTATATTCATTTAAAAAAATTACTATTTTTTTCATAATCCATGGTTCGAACTTTTTATTTTGTAATGACACCGGGTTCGGTCGTTGAAAAATAATGAGTTCATTATGTATAAAACCAAAAAAGAACGAGTACAATCGAACTCGGTGGTCAACATGTGGCTCCGCCACTGCCCATTACTTGAAAGATAACCAGATACCTATTACTTGAAAGATATATAACCATCAAACCTGTATACACAAAGATTTAAACCCACAACAATTTATTTGATTGGAGACTACACCAATTAAACATGCACACAAAAGTCAACAACTACTTTGAGTCTTTGTCGCAACAAAAATGGTTTATTTAAATATCAAAAGAAGTTGGTCGGTACCTTTTCAGCTTGTTACGGTATCGATGTGAAGCTGGCACTTGTAATATAACTTACAATATAAAATGACATTATATTATAGTATTATGAAAACAACTTAGCTTTCAACCAAACTTATATACTTTATTGCGACTACACCTCTGTTTTAACAGCCTTAATATAATTTGTGTGTGATATAAATTCAATAAACATGTCATAACTTGTATGTTAACCATTAAAAATGAATCAATAACTAAAAGTATAAATAATAACAAAAGGAAAACAAATGTTATTAAGAAAATTTAAAACCATGAATGTTTTTGAGGGGGTAAATTGCAAAGTAATCAAAGTTTAAAGAACAAATATATTTTGAATCAAGCTAAAATAGTTTAAAACATTAGGAGGTTTACTTGAAACATTATTAAACCGAAAGGATTGAAATTGCAAAGACCTTACTATAATAGGTTTGGCTTTATATATAATATAATTGTTATTAACAACTTTTTTTTTCTTCTTACGTTGCAGCAAGTCTTGGATTATATTATGTGCTTTGAAATAGATTATTACTAGTTTATTGTGATTTATATTCTAAATAATTTACACATTTATGCGGACTTAGATTGTCACTTTAATACCTTTGAGTTTGAACTGGTTAAACAGAAAAGGAAAAAAGATAACTACGTTTATATGAAAATTATAGAAATAGTTGTATTTAAAGTAAAAAGATATTTATCCCAAAGATACGACTTTATATAACCTTTTCTAAATAATTAACGTGAGTTTTTAGACGTTATGTTTCACAGATTCAGTATGCAATGCATAGCCGAGCCGTCACTACCTTATACTGCTATTTATACAATTAGTGTGAAGTATTTATTCATTTTGTTTTAACTTTTAGATCCAACACGTACTGTTTTACATAATTATCTTGATAACATAATTATTTCAAGTTTATAAGGTAGTTATTTAAGTTTAAGTTATTAATTAAGTCTCTGATTATCCATACATCATTTGACTTAATTATCACACACCCTTCGGTTCCATATGATCGTATGGCTCGTGTACGATCGTATAAGATTGCAGAATTTGTGGAAAATTCCATACGATAGTATGAAAACTATACGGTCATATGAGTTGTTTTTTTTTAACAATCAGCAACTTTCGTATGAACTATGGTTTTGTGAGTTTTTTAAACAGCCATCAAATATATGATTTTTTTTGTAGGATGTGTGAGTTTTGAAAAAGGGTATAACTTTGAAGATGCGTGTGTTAACTACCCGTTTACTATTTGCAACTTTGGGTATAACCTTTTAAAGAAATTATATCACGTCCGGAATATTGTGTCGTGGCAAATAATAAACTGAATGTTATATCACGTCGGAATATTGTATCGTGTCGTTGTGTAAAACGAGAGTAAGCGCGTACGGAATATTATATCATATTTCATGTAGCATCCATATCCATATATCATTTAAAAAAATTTAACGCACACAACTTAACTTAATCAATTATGGTTTTTGTTTTTTGTTTCCATACGATGATCGTATGGGAGTCATACGAGGTCATACTTTCGTATGACTCACAGTCAAACTCCGTATACATGACCCTTCAGTGTACTTCTTCTGTTGTACTTTTATCACACGCGGTTTCATACGATCGTAACAGGGGTGTGTGAGTTTTAGAGATGTTGCATGAATAGCATGAGCCTTAATTAAAAGTATAGGGTTAACGTAGTTAGATCATAAATAGATAAACAAATATATATATATATACACACACACGTATAAAGGTGTTGATATATAGCTACATAAAGGCTTGTTAATTCAGACACCTCCTGAAAAAGCATACGTACATTTGTCTCTTCTCCTTAACCAACCAACTTCACTAGGTCAACACACTGTTTTCATGCACTTCTTGAGGTGACCGTTTTTTTTTTTTTAATTTATTTTATTTTTCGCTTTCTTGAAGCTTGAGGTCAAAGGAAAGGCAAGGTCGGCTTTTAAAATACATGCTATCATAATTTCTGTTTTAGTGATTGAAAGGATCTGATTCAGAAAGGGTAACAGGTATTGTAGGATTGTCAATGGAATGGTTTAAACAGTGTCACGTGTTTAGTCGAATAAAAGTAGTCAAGGTGTGACTTATGAGTAGGTTTAAAAAAACAAAGTCTTGTCTAATCAGTAATCACGTCTCTTGCATTATTATATACATTGTTTTTCTGAATTTACAGATTGTTTTCTCTACCTTTTCTTCTTAGTACTATAAGGGGGTGTTTGGTACAGAGAATGAAATTGTAGAGAAATGAAATAGAGAAATGGAATTGCATAGAAAGGGAATTGGTCTGGAGAATGAGAATTAACTATTCTGTTTGGTAGTACAGAGATTTCAGTAGAGAAATATAGCTGAGAATCATTTCTCTTGTTTGGTACATAGAAAATAAACAGAGAATTTATATCAACTTTATCATTAGCAAAAGTATTTTTTTCATAACAAATATTTATTAAAAAATAAAAAACGTATAAAAAGATGCATAAATTCCAACCAAAATATGCATTGATCAAGCCAATTCACATACAAAACATAGTTTTTAAGCAAAAAACATCAACCATAGTTAAAACCAATTCACATACAAAACATACTTCAACCATACACAACTATCCCTTTGAACCATCGGTATACAACTCGACCATCTCAATTTTCTCTTCTATTGTCAACGCAAGAAAAGAACGTCCTAGATCCACATCTTTACCAATCAAATGAGCTGCTTTGAACCGTTTTTTCGTAGTGATACCTGGTAAAGCTTTCAACTCATCACTAACCTTTTCATAGATTTCACGAGCCTCCATACCTTCTTTGCTAAGTTGTTCACCCACCATCTACCCAAATCGAAGCAAAACTTCCTTGATATCTTTGCAAGACTCTCGATATATCTCATCTGCATCTGTGCTTCTACCTCCTTACCGAATATGGTACACAATTTGTCATAGAAAGGAAATGACTTGTCACGAAAATTCACAGCACCTTTGTGAGACTACAAGACAATTACAAATAAATTAGACTAACATTTTAAAATCTAAAAAATATATTTTTTAGAATATACCTTCACGTATTCATTCCAAACACTTACGTTTTGAGGAGTTTCTTTGACGAGCACTTTCCCCCTCTGATCTGTAACCATGAACCACATCTACAACAAACTGCTGGACATTACGCCCCGGTCTTTGTAGGTAAAAATCAGATGGTACACTGCTTCTAGCGGGATTAGGTTTATGCATCACAAGATCTTCGTCTCCAATCAAACCTTGTACATCTGTAAACAGCTCACACACATCCAAACCTGCTATCAGACATACAAGTTTAAAGCAATTCAATAAAGAAACTATTTCACGATGCAAATATAGCCAAGGGTAATAGCACATTCACAACTCACCCATCCGCCGCTTTAGGTTTTGCCTTTGTTTGGCTAGTCTTTCTTTCGAGTTGCTGCCAGAATCACTTGCAAGGTTATACTCCTAAAACAGAATAATCAATATATCAAGATTAACTATATCCACAAGACTCTAAGCTAAAAGTTCAAAAAAATACAGTACCTGTCCTTTGGAAGCCAAAAGAGCCCCATGTCCCAACACTTTAGAGAGTTCAAAGCTGTCAATAAAAAATGTCAGATCAATAGCTGAAACAGAGCAAAAAATGGGCATACGTAAGGGACCAAGAAAAACCTTTGGAATGAAGTGCTAGCACTTATTTTGGGGAAAGATGTTGGCCAAAAAACAACCTCTTCAACAGAACAGTTTATGCAAGCCTCCTTCATCTGTCTCAACAAGATTAAAGAGATCAGTCATAGATAAATGCTTGAAACATCCAGCAATTGCTCCAATGGCATGAGCCGCCGCAACTCTGGTATCCCAGTTTTTGCTATGAAGATATTGTGATACCTGAAAAATGCATTAAGCAATAATCAAACCAATTTGAATGCACAACCGCCATAATATGTCCCAAACTAAAAAACAATACTAAAATAAATCAATGCAGTAATACATACCTTACGTAGCAAAGAGCTTAAATCTTGAGGATGTAATTTTGCAATCTCCCCTATCTGGCGAGCTGCAGTGAATCGTGTGGCTTGTGTCGAGCCAGCTTAACAACGGTCAAGAAATACAAGCAGCCAGCATGAACATGAAAAGGTACACATTTTCACTCTACCTTATTTCAAGCTAATATTAACCTAACTCTAGATTAAGCTGCTTCTCTCATACCAAATCCAAATTGTGACATTCAAGTTCCAAACGTTAATTATGTCAATCTGCTGCATCAGATAGTATCACCACTCTAAATCCATCTAAACTATATATATTAATGATTTTTCAACTAAACTCCCATATTGCATGATTAGGCATACATGCATGGCACCTAATCACTTTTTAAACAATTCAAAGGCAAGTCGGTTATGAAACCAAACTATAAACTTATTGCTAAAAACTCATCCGTTTTCCCACAAAATATGCATTTACAATATAATAATGATAATAACAACAATAAGCCTAGAAAAGAAAGATTGCAATAAAAAGATTCGAGTAAAGTCAACAACTGTTGGAGGCGAGAAGATTGTTGCTGTGCCATATCTCTTAATAATTATACCACTCACAACATTTCTCATTCTACCAAAAACAATAATCTTTCACAATCCTGTCAAATGATTTCATTCCTCTCACCAACACACAATCCTACACCAACCAAAAATTATAAAAAAAATATACAAATCAACATCCAAACCTAAATAATAATAATAAATACATTCCAATCGAATTACACTAGCAATACACAGCATTATCCAATAACTATTAGCAATTTCGTTATTATAACGATTGAATCGTTAGCAGTGATGGTAATATACAGAAATAAGAGAAATTGAACGTACCTTAGGGTTTTTTCGTGAATGGAATTGAGAAACCTAATAATAATTAATAATAATAATAATATTAAGTGTGAAGCATTCGATTCAATTGACGGTTATCGGCGTGGTGACGTGGCGGATGTGTGTTACGGTGATGGTGTGTGTGTGTGTGTGTTGTACGGTGAAGATGAAGAACGAATGAGGGTTTCGGGTTATTATTATTATGAAGATGATAACAGAGATCGGTTCTTGGATTGGAGATGATTTGTGGGTGATTACAGGCTGCAAGTCGATCGAGCAGAGAGAGGCGTGAGAGAGTGAGGCTGAGAAATGAAACCTGGAAATCCAATTCTCCGCTTTTTGTAGAGAAACAAAATCAGAGAAATGGAAATGGTTTATTTCCATTTCTCACCTCTTTCTTTCATAAACAAACAAGAGAATTCTTTCCAATTCCATTTCTCACCCCTCAATTCCCTCTACCAAACACCCCCTAATAGTAAATTATTACACCATTTTACAACAATAAGTAATATCTTTATAAATGTTGTTTAATATTAGGTATATATCGTTATAACAAAAGATACATGATTTCAATAAGTACACATTATCTAGTAAGATTTAATATCATTTATATCATACTTTATCGACAATTAATACTTAGATATGAGTTAAATTTTAAAAGGAATTAAAAAGAAATTTTGAACTTAACAACCAAGATTGACCAAACCTAGCTATTACTTGAAAGATAACCACCAAACCGGCCGGGATACACAAACATTTTAACCCAGAATAATTTATTTGATTAGAGAGTACACCAATTAAACAACTACACATAAAAATATAAAATCACTAACTACTTTGGTTTTTTCCCATAACATAATACTTATGTAGACTCTTGTGCTTACATTCTTTAGGGAGCTCCTTTGTAACTCCTTTAGAGTGAAAATACGTGATTTTCAAAAGAAACCCACATTTTCATGAGCTCCTTTGTAACTCCTTTGTATGAATTTGACATAAATTCAATGAAACATATTTGTAGGCATAAGACCTTTGTCGATACATTGAAGTCTCCAGGATGTGCACACTCCATACGATATGTGCCAAAAGACACATAACCACGGCAAATTCCTATACTTTCAACTTTCAAGAGATCGTCAACCTTAATTAAGTGTATGGTGGGTCACGTCCATACGTATACGTTAGCTTGCGGTGCATATCAATAAGTTAATTATCCATCCCCGTCCACGACCAACAATCCCACAATAATACCTGCTTATCACTACCACCACCTTAATTTGTAACTCCTTCACGTTGTAACAAACTTTAGTTAAAAACCTAAAGGTAAAAATGGCTACTTGTGAATGTTATCCCATCCTATGAGAAACCTTAACCACAACTAGCTATTCCAAATTGTCTGAACCTTGTTATCCCGACCCAAACAAACAAGCTAGTGAGGTCGTGTAAAATTTATTCAAAAAGTATTGTTCATAGCAAGCTTAGCTTTGTCTTTTAATATATTATATCGTGTAATATCTACCAAAAAGAAATTTAATTATAACTATAACAAGTTATGTTACAACAAATTATTATTATTATTATTATTATTATTATTATTACATGTCATCGAAATGTTGTTACTTGAAAGGAAACAAGATAAGGCTAGAGAGGATCCATTTATCTATTACAATATAATATAATAATGTATTGAAAAATAGTGTAAAAATCAACACCAGACCACTATATAAATATCTTAGGGCTTAGTTGGCAAAACCACACTCCTCTAATTTCTCGTCACCATACTCTACTCTAATCAATGGCCTGTCACCGCCTTCTCCTCCTAAGCACCACCACCATCTTTTTCTTCTTCCTCATCTCCGTCACCACCTCCGATGACGCCTCCGTCATGACAAAACTTTCCACCTCCATTTCTCCAACTCCGTCCAGCTGGAAAAACACCAGCAGCAGCTACTGTGAGTGGGAAGGAATCTCATGTGACGGCTTGAGATTCGTAACCGTTATCAACCTAACTAGATCTGAATCACTCACCGGAACCCTACCTTCCGACCTAAACAGCCTCTCTCACCTCACAACCCTAGCCGTTCAACGCAAATCACTCTCCGGTAACCTACCTACTCTAGCAAACCTCACTCACCTGGTCCGAGTGTTACTTGACGGTAACAATTTCACTTCAGTTCCTTCCGATATTTTTCACAATGTCAAAACGCTCCAGCAGTTCAATATTTCTGATAATCCACATTTGTCACCGTGGACACTCCCCAACGATCTCTCTCAGTGCTTAAATCTTCAATCATTTGAAGCTAGCAATGTTAACCTCATCGGTTCAATTCCGGCTTCACTTACCAAACTGATGGAACTTCAACTGTTTGACGTTTCATACAATCACCTTTCTGGCCGCATACCCCATTTCCCCCATCATGTCAAGTTTCTACATCAAGGTAATCGGTTGTTGGCTGTGGCTAGTAAATCTTTAATGAATATATTGGCGATTGTTAGTATTTGTGTTGGTGCGCTTTTTGTTTGCTTGGTAGGGTTGTATTTGTGCCACATGCGGTATGTTCATGTTAATTCTAATCCAGTACCCAATACTGAAATGGGACCGGTGGCTCAAAATCTAGAAGCGAATGAGAATCCAGACGCGGGAGAGGTACTAATGGCTCAAAATCAAGAGGTACTAATGGCTCAAAATCCAGAAACGGGAGCTCCAGAAATCATTGACATAGAGGGTTATGATGTCGGAAATGTGAAGTTTCCATTTCTAGTTCTTCAACAGGCCACTGGGAATTTTAGTGAGAGTAATATTTTGGGACATGGTGCCTCTGGGGTCACATATAGAGGGGAACTTGAAGATAGAAGCATCGCGGTGAAAAGAATGAAACTCTGGCGTGAAAGGAGGTCAAACCAACATTAAGCATAGACATATTGTGCATTTTCTTGGTCACTGTGTCACTAAAAGTGTAGGTGAGATACTATTAGTGTATGAATATATGTCTCAAGGGACATTGAGTCAGCATTTATTTGAATGGAAAAAGCATGAAGGTTGGCAACCTCTTAGCTGGGCCCAAAGGCTTACAATTTCCCTAGATATTGCCAAGGGAATCGAATATTTACATACTTTCGCGATTCGCGAGTTCGCTCATGGGAACTTAAGTTCTTCTAATGTTTTTCTTGGTGATGATATGAGAGCTAAGATCGCTGATTTTGGTCTGATTTCAAAAACAAGCTATGGAGAGAAGTCGGCCGAGTCAAAATTTGCAAGGTCTTCTGGTTATTTAGCACCAGAATTTGATGGTAAGAACTAACTCCCTTAAACATTTATTTTTGTCATGAAATTACATTTATAGTTATTAGAAGCGTGGAAGTTTCTATCGGTCCAATTTGACCCGCCCACCTGTCTGACCAATCTGAGATTTTATTATCTTGTTATAAAATTTAAACAACTAATAGAAATATAAACATATCATTTTTTAGTTATATATGGTTAAAATTAATTGGTGAGGTCAATTGTCCTACACAGTTACATTTTAATAAAACAATAAAGACTTTATATACAACAGAAAGCTGCAACTTGGCAATTAAAGATCATGTGTTAATTAGTAAAACATTAGAACCATTTAAATGCACAATCCTGAAAAGTTAACAAATAAATAAATATATTTTGATGGAAATGATATTAAATGAACTTAATGTAATTCAACCACTGTTTATAATGAGTTAATCCATACAATGCCTAATTTTATATATCAGCATAAAATCGTAGTATGTTAGCAATAGTTGCAACTAGAAGAATTAAAAGTGTAAAAGTAGTTTAGTGGGATTTATAGTGTCAATTCGTGTAAACGTTTGTAAGAGAACTAGTTAGTTAGTTGGCTAGTTAGTTGTATATGTACACAATCGAGATAACAGAATGAACTGCTCCGATTGACGGCTTCTTTGATTCTCCTCTAATTTTGTAACTCGGGTTGGAGTTGAAAGAAGTTTTATTTTTTCTTTTTTTCAAAAAAGAGTATTTATTAAAGTTATATTTAATTAAAGAAGCTTCATTAAAGCTAAATGAATAAAGAACTTTTTTTCAATTTTTTTGACCCGATTACATGTTGACCAATTGTTTATCTACTAAATCAACAAGTTACTTACCTTTTCTAATTTTGTCATGACAGGTACAGAGAAAGCGACAAAAGAGATGGACGTGTATGCATTTGGGATCATATTGATGGAGCTAATCAGTGGGCGACAAGCACTGGACGAAACTATCTTTGATGATAGTAGTCTCCTGGTTAACCGGTTTGCAATTACCCCAAACACAACCGCAGCTGACTTACCCGGTTGTGTAGATGAATATCTTTATCCCATGTGTGCTGAAGAGAAAACAATAGCTGAGATCACCAAAGTTGCTCGTCTGGCACGGGCTTGCACTGCAGCTAATCCGTCTGAAAGACCCTACATCAGATATGCAATGACTAGTTTGCTCAAAATTGTAGACGCATGGGAAAAACCTCTTGAATATAAGGAAGCGTCTTATGTTGAGCCGGACTTGGCCCCACTTACAAAAGCGTTTAGAAAGATGGTAGTGGGCGCGGGCGGTGAGGGTTCTTCTTCTATGAGTCAACCTTCTGGAAGTATTTGATTCATGTTATATGATGTTAGGGTTTGGGCTATGAAAAGTCTGTTTGTTCTAGTATGTTTAATAGGTAGAAGTATTTTGTTAAACATTTGATGGTGATGACTTTAATGGTGATGAAAATTTGATTTCCTATGGAAAAATTTGATGGATCAGTTTATTAATTTTTAGTATTTTCGGGAAATAAAAAAGTGTAATTGATGGTGCTAGTTTAATCTTTCTGTAATTGATGCAATGCTTGATTAAAAGCTATGTTATCAAGACCCGCAATGCATGCGCATTAGTTAGTGTCTTAGTTGTAGATTGATAAAATGAGCTTTTAAGACATCCAGGCTGCAAATTTGTTTTTACAAAACGATTGATTTAAATATGCTAAAAATGGTACACACCTTAGGCATAGCAGTTCTGTTTTAAGCCATCAATGTCCTTTCTATTGTGTGTAATCAAAGTGATGGTCACTCAAATTTATATCATATTACTTACTGCATTCATCCAAGGCCAAGCAATTGTTTTGTTTGCAAATACTACATTACCATTATTACAAAATTGTTATTCCACATTTCATATAAAAGAAATCCAACCACCTACATTATTATAAGTTAATTTTTTTGTTTGTTGTTTAAATACTATAAAAGCAAGGACAATATTTTCAACATTGCAATTGAAGAGGTAGGTCCCAGCAGAGACCAGTTGGTCCCGCAAGACTCACCTTGAACAGGGTTGTCTGCGCAAAGGCCATCTGCTCCCGCAGGACCCACCATGCTCATAGAATCTTACGCGCAGTACGCAAGCTGTACACGCAGGGAAAGCCTCCCAATGGTGAAGTACCCCGCCTGTTCCCGCAGTTGCGGATACAAGCCATCAGGGAAGGCTACCCGCAGACAGCAGGGCTACACGTACAAGACTAGCTACTTCAGCAGTCACGTGAAGGCATGAGCAAGGCGGGAACAATCCCGCCCAAATGAGCCAGTCTGATTCTGAAAGATCTTTTGTACCATACCTACCAAGGTATGGATAGGACAGACGATCTGACCAGAACAGCCCATGAGCCAATCACAGGGTGACAGCTCACCGACAACAGTGCGAGGAGGAGCACCCTCTAGTACTGTTTGTCACTATTAGCCGCTGCCTACTCACCAACCCTCACTGTGGAGCAGGCGCAGCCTACAGTTGGTGGAATAGTATTACTGTTGGCCGTAACCTATTCACCAACCAGCATGGCCTGCGTACAATCCACAGTCAGTGGGACGTGCATGGTCTACAGTTGGTGGAATAGTGCAGCCGACTTTATTACTGTTGGCTGTAACCTACCCACCAACCAGTATGGCCTGTGCGTAATCCACTGTTGGTTGAACAGGAATACTATTCAGCCGGCTGTACCTTCTAGAAAACCTACCTTCGGCTATAAATACTCCAATATCTTGGAATGGTAAGATCATCTACAATCTCGTATAACTTACTTGATAACTGCTCTTATAGTATTCATATACTTTTATATTCAAAGAGCAATATAGACTGATTCTCACGCCGGAGGGTGGTCACAAGGAGGAACCCCCCCTTCTCAGTGACGAGCTTACGGTGTCTGTTTTGCAGGTTCCCTGAAGTACAACTTACTCTGTTGGACCTAACCTTCGTGGGAAACATTACCTGGCCCCCAGATTACCTATAATCTGCCCGGGGTTACTTAGTGTTTCTTCATTGGCGCCATCCGTGCATAAAGCTAGAACTACATCCTTCTCCAGTTTTTCAAAACTTCCAAGATGACTAGAGAAATTCCGGTAACCACAACCCCAGCCACTGGGGTAAACACCGGCAACACAATGTTTACAAACACTACCCCAGCCACCCAAGCTGGGGCAAGTGAAATACATTTTACGAACACTACCCCAGTCACTCATGTAGGGGCAAGTGGAGTAAATATTCCACTGGGATTCACTGATGCCCAGCTGGAAAAACGACCTCGAGCCCCTCGCCAAACACTTGATCAAGTGAAGGCATGGGCCGAGGCACGTCAAAGAGAATTTCAGGCTGAGTTGGACGAACGCTTGCGTTCAGTCCAACAAGCTGAGGAATTCGGTAGTACTCGCCAGCACCTCAACATGAGTAGTGAGTACGAGTACTCAGACGGCGAGGGGGAAGACTCCGACACCGACGCGAACCCTCGCCATAGGACGAAAGGGAAGCGTAAGGAAACGGATCCCCAGCCAAAAAGGAATTTTGGGGAAGCATTCCAACCAGTCACAGAAAAAAGCGAGCGTGACTTCTCCAAGGCCTTTAGACCTACTGCTACAAACGCAGGAAGGTCAAAATTTGCAAGGGACATTGCAGAAGCAATCGCCCCGAGGAGTGCCAAACAAATGTCCAATATTGGCACATACGATGGTCTATCCGACCCAGATGACCATCTGAACAGGTTCATTGCGGGGGCAACCGTCAGTAACTGGACGGAACCCACGTGGTGCTACATGTTCCAGATGACTCTGGTAGGAGCAGCCAGAGCATGGTTCGACCGTTTACCGGTCCACCACATTTATGACTGGGCAGACTTCCAGAACAAGTTCAGTCAACAGTTTAGTCAACAGAGGAAACACACTGAGGAGCAGTGGACGATCCTCAACTGTGTCAGAGAAGAGGATGAATCCTTACTGGACTTCATCACCCGCTTCAACTCCAAGAAGGCGAGTCTGGGCAACATCAGTGAAGACCTCGTTCGCGCCGCTTTCATTCAGGGCGCTGAATACCCAGAACTCATCCGCACTCTGACGGGTAAAGACGGTATGCCATCCACGTGGGATGCCATAATGACGGCAGCCAAGCGCTTTGCCGAAACAGAGAAACAGCTGGGAAGAGATCTCCCCCACAATACAAACCTCTACACGCAGAGGACAAGGGAGAATAATGTAAGAACCGCCCGGCTAAACAAAAAGAGGCGGCAAGGTATTTGGCAGTCAAGGATAAACTTTGACGCCCCCTCAAGCTCTCGCCCTCTGGTTGGCGGAAGGGACAAAACGCACCCTTTGAACCGGAAAAAACCGCTGGACGCCACTCACCAAGAGCGTCACGGAGATATTTGCCACGGAAAAACTGCCATGGCCAAAAGCTCCAGTGATCCGACAGAAACCCAATGCGGATCAAAGCAAGTCTTGTGACTTCCATGGGACAAAGGGCCATAGCACTGAGGAGTGCACATCCTTGAGGGACATCGTCGAGACATTCGTCAAGGATGGGAGGCTCGCACACCTCGTGGCATCTATCAAGAAGGGAGGAAGGAACGACAACAGGTACAGGGGTAACGGACGGAAGCCCGTCGACATTAGCATCAACATGGTCCATGGTAAGGTCAGAGGAAGAAAGAGACCAATGACCGAACCATGCGCATGGAAGGAAGCAGAAGTGCGCTTCCCGCGAGTGCCGGGAGGCCCAAACAAAGAAGGCCCCATTGTCATTAAAAGCCAGCTGGGGCACTACATCACCTCCCGCACCCTCGTTGACAATGGCGCATCGTCGACAGTGATGTACAGGCAGTTCTTCGACAAGCTCGATGATGAAGACAAGGAACGCCTGGAGACGGTCTACGCTTCAATGGAAGGGTTTGACGGCAGCATGAACACTCCCTTGGGCATCCTATCTTTCCCCGTCACTCTCACTGATGGGAATTATTCACGCACGGAGGATGTGGATTTTGTTGTGATGAAAAAACCACATCATACGTATGACATCCTATTCGGGAGAGACGGGATGGCAAGATTCAACGCTGTGGTATCCTCAGTCCACGGCATGATGGGATGGCCAACAACTGAAGGCGTAGCGATGATCACGGGCATTCCCCAGGTATGCATCGCATCTGTCTCCTCTAAACCCAAACCGAAGATGGCCAAACAAACCGTCACTGAGCCTGAACAGTGGGCATTCAATGGGAAATATCCCGATCAGGCCGTTACCATTGGCCCGACAATTGTTGATCCAACACGCACCTTACTCAAGCGCTTACTGCAGCGAAACGCAGACATCTTCGCGTGGACACCAGCCGACATGACTGGTGTACCCCGGGGAAAGGCAGAGCATAAGCTCAAATGCGATCCGGCCGTAACGCCGATCGTACAAAAGCGCAGAGTAATGGGGCCCGAGCAAACCAACGCGTGCAGAACCCAAGTCAAGGAACTCCTTGATGCGGGCATCGTGCGCGTTAGCAAATATCAAACATGGGTTGCAAATCCCGTAATGGTACCGAAGAATAACAAACAATGGCGCATGTGCATAGATTTCAAAGATTTGAATAAAGCATGCCCCAAAGATTGTTATCCGTTGCCAGAAATTGATCTCAAGGTGGATTCGGTGGCACCATTTCGCCTTAAATGCTTCTTGGATGCGTATAAGGGGTACCATCAAATCCACATGGCTGTGGATGACCAGGACAAAACCGCCTTTCGGACGCCCGATGGCACATTTTGTTATAAAATGATGCCGTTCGGACTTAAGAACGCGGGGTCCACGTACCAACGACTAATGGACAAAGAGTTTCACGCCCAAATTGGGAGAAACTTGGAAGTCTATATGGATGATTTGGTCATCAAAAGCCCCGAGCCAGAGACGATGTTGAAAGACATTGAGGAAACTTTCAACACGCTCAGAAAGATAAACATGAAGCTCAACCCGAGCAAGTGTTCATTTGGGGTGGAAGAAGGGAAGTTCTTAGGGGTCATTATTACTAAAGATGGCTTCAGAGCGAACCCTGAAAAGGTCGAAGCCATTGTCAAAATGGAATCACCTACCACCATAAAACAGGCTCAAACACTTAATGGACGACTAGTCGCGCTTAACCGCTTTTTGGCAAACCATGCGGATAGGTCGTTCCCTTTTGTGTCAACACTAAGAAATTGTTTAAAGAAAACGCACTTCCGCTGGACACCAGAAGCGGAAGCAGCTTTCCAGGAGATTCGATCACGCCTGATCGAACTCCCAACACTCACAGCACCACAAGCGGGAGAGGAGTTAATCCTATACCTCTCCGCAACAGATAGAGCAACCGGGGCAGTCCTGCTTGTAGAACGAAAAGGCATCCAGATGCCAATCTATTATGTTAGCCGCGTGCTGGCAGACGCGGAAACCCGGTACTCTACCCTGGAAAAACTGGTCTTGGCACTTATACACGCTTCACGCAGGTTGAGACGATATTTCCAGGGTCACCCAATCACTATTCTCACCAACTTCAAACTCTCAAATGTTCTAGGCAAACCCGAGTTATCGGGACGCCTAGCCAAATGGGCAATTGAATTGGGAGAATATGCGATTCAATACAAGCCGAGACCAGCCATTAAAGGCCAGGTCCTGGCTGATTTTATTGCCGAAGTCCCCGCTGCGCGGGAGAAAGAGTGCCAGGAGGAGGTTCAACCCTCCCCAGCACACGAAATCGATGAGGTCTGGCGACTCTATACTGATGGAGCAGCTAGTAACGAGGGTTCAGGCGCAGGGTTAAAATTAACAAACCCAGCAGGCCAGGAATATACTTATGCTATTCGGCTGGATTTCCCAAGTACGAATAACGAAGCTGAATATGAAGCATTCCTGGCCGGATTGAGGATTGCGCGTAAAATGGGTGTAAAAAAATTTGGAAGCCCATGTAGATTCCATGCTAGTGGCAAACCAAATAAACGGGACGTACACGGCTGTAAATGACACAATGGCCCTGTACCTTGCCCAGGCCAAAGCCATCATGCGCGATTTTAATGATTGTAAAGTGATACATGTCAAGCGCAGCGAAAACAAATCTGCGGATGCGTTAAGCAAGCTTGCATCACTGGCCTTCACCCACTTGGGTAAGGACATCCGCGTGGAACTTCTCGAAACACCATCAGTCCCGCACAAGGAAATTTGTGTCATCCAAACCGGTACAGAAACATGGATGACCCCAATAATAAAATACCTTGAAGCAGGAACGTTACCAGAGTCGAAGTCACAGGCAAGAAAACTACGCTGTAAAGCACTGAATTATCAGCTGGTCAATGACACCCTTTACAGACGTAACTTTCTTGGCCCATTGTTAAGATGCGTGGACAACCAAGATGCTGACTACCTCCTAAGGGAGGTTCACGAAGGCATCTGTGGAGTACACGCAGGCCCCCGCGCTGTGGTAGCCAAGCTAAACAACGCGGGATACTTCTGGCCGGGTATGCATATGGACGCGTTGGCATACATCAGAAAATGCAGATCTTGTCAGCTTTACGCACCCAACACGCATCGCCCGAAAAATGAACTTGTTCCTGTCACTTCCTCATGGCCATTTCAGAAGTGGGCCATTGACGTGACAGGCCCATTTCCAACAGCAGCTGGGAATGTTCAGTTCCTAGTGGTGGCCATTGACTACTTCACCAAATGGATAGAAGCGAAACCTTTAGCCCAAACAACCGCAAAGCATATCAAAAAATTTATTTGGGAATTTATTATTTGTCGTTTTGGACTTCCACAGAATTTGGTAAGCGACAATGGCACCAACTTTGCTGACAAGAAGCTACAGCAGTGGCTGAAAGAACTTCAAATCACCCACACCTTTACCTCAGTGGCACACCCGCAAGGTAACGGTGAGGTAGAAAGAGCAAACAAGAGCATCGTCGAAGGCATCAAGAAAAGACTCTTGGAACACAGATCCGGCTGGGTGGACGAGCTTCCGCACGTCCTTTGGGCAAACAGAACGCTGAAGAAGACCAGTACGGGAGAAACCCCGTTCAGTCTCACTTATGGCACTGAAGCCATGATCCCAGTCGAAATCGGTTTACCCTCACCAAGGGTCTTAATCCAACCAGAAGACAATGATGCGGAAAGACGGTTAGACCTTATGCTAACCGAAGAGCGCAGAGACTTAGCCGCCGTGCGTGAAGAAAACTACAAACGACAAATGCAAAAGTACTACAACACGCGGGTAAAACTCTGCAACTTCAAGGAAGGAGACTACATACTGCGTAACAACGAGGCTTCGAACCAACAACGCCCAGGAAAGTTGGCCCCGATTTGGGAAGGGCCATACATCATCAAAGAAGTTCTGGGAAAGGGCGCGTACCGGCTCGAAAGGCTCGATGGCACTCCCATCCCTAGAACATGGAATGGAGCTCAATTACGCAAATGTTATATGTAGATCAATTCCAACTTGTAAAGAAAAGGCCTAGAGCCACTTCTAATGGAAATGATTCTCCTTTCATGATGTATTGATAGCTTGTAACCTATGAACTTCCCTTACGGGAAGAAGTAGTTGCGTGTGGAAGGCGGCAATACCCGCATAAACACAACGCCAAAATGTTAAAAAGTTCTAAGGAAAACCTACACGCAGGTCAGATGAAGGTAAAGTTTAGACATCCTTGTAAGTGCAAGTGACGGTCTTACCCGCACAATCACGAACAAGGAAGCCAAACTTAACTTACCATCTACCACGTTAAAAGGTTAACTTATGAACACTTAAAAAAGAAGAAAAACCTACACGCAGGTCAGATATAGGTCTGAAGTTAAAGCCATCCTACTAAGTGCAAGTGACGGTTACACCCGCACAATCACGAAAGAGGAAGCGAAAACTTTAGTCCATTATCAACCACGTTCAAAGGTTTAACTTAATGCCTTAGAAATTTCGAAAAGGAAACCTACACGCAGGTCAGATAGAGGGTAAAGATTAGCCATCCTACCAAGTGCAAGTGACGGTTTTACCCGCACAATCACGAGGGAGGAGGCGAAACTTTAACCCATCATCAACCACGTTCAAAGGTTCTTATTCTAAACACTTGGAAAATTGCTAAATCAAACTAAGTATGCAAGTCATAAGTTTATAAAGCAAGGAACCCAAGGAAGGAAATAACAATCTTATACGCAAAGAGATTAATATTTCACAATCAATTACAAGAATGGCTGGGTAACTACCCGCCTAAAAGAAATCTATACAAAGCTAAGTCTATCCTAGCAGCGGGAAGGGATCTTCAGGATCAGGCTTCAGGGCCACCTCCGCTTGGGCCAGCACCATCAGAGCGCGGCTGCCCAAGGAAAGCCTTAAGGATGTTTAGCCCATCATCAGCAGCAGCGACTTCATTCACCTTCTCCACCACTGGATGCGGGAAGGCAGCGTACTGATTCACAGCTTGGTCATAAGCAGCTTCAGTATTAACATTGAATAAAGGGAAGTTGGAGGGCGGAAAGCCTCTCTCAGCAAACCCTAGACCAAGCAGGAAGCCAGTCTTCTGCCCATCCTCATGAGAAGCGTTGAGGGCTGCGCTCATTGCATCGTCGTAAGAGGTCTCTGAGAGGACCTGACGCACAACCTACAGAAGAATACTTAGAACATTTTCTAATTACGAGCAGAAAGCGTAAAGAAAAAGAGGATACCTGAGGCAACGCTTCTCGAAGCAACCATTGGAGGGTAGCTTGACTTTCTTTACAAGCACGTTCGGCTCCGCTTTTATCAAGGTTGGCAAGTTGAACTTCCTTGGCGGCAGCTTCTTCGACGCTTTTGAGTTTCCTTTCAGTACGGTCAAGCACCCCCCTCTGGTCAAGGATCTCCTGCAGCTTCTTGGCATCTTCCATTGCCAAGGCGTCATGAGCATGCTGAAGAGCCTTTAATTTGCATTTAAGCTGCTCATTCTCTTCGCGAAGTGGCTCAGCAACAGCTTCAGCCTTGGCAGCCCTCTCAGTTGAGTTTCGCGCAGTCTCCTTGGCCAGCCGAAGCTGTTCATTCACAGCTTGGGCAGCCTTGGAGCGGGCCTCGAGTCGCGCCTGGACTTCAACCTCAAGGGCCTTGAATGCCTTCTCCTTCTCGGCTGCGGCAGCGGCCAACTGCCGGTTCTCCTCCCGAAGAGCCCGCGCTTCAGATATATCTTTGGCGCGAGCTGCTTTTAACTTGTCGTTTTCACGACAAAGCAGCTCGACGCGGGGCTGCGTTCGGGCCTGGAGAACCCGAAGCTCATTGGTTAGCCTACCCTCTTGGTAGCTAGCCATGGCTTCCCCCAACGCACCATGAGGAGCAGCGTGGCGAGCCCAGTCCACGCACTCCACAGGGGTGCGAAGGGTTGTTCCTCGGCGTATGTTCCATCTTGGAACATACACTTCATTGGAATCCGACACTGCAAAAGAAACAAAGGCAGTTAGGAAAAGATGATAAAAATATGTAAAGGAAAAAGAACCCTACGTACCTGTAGGGTCAATAACAGGCCGATAGCCGCCAAACCCATCACCTGAACCTAAAGGAAATCCATCCAACAGGTCAGGCAGACGGGAAGGTGGCATAGATCGGCGGGAAGCCTGGCGCATACCTGAAGGTCCGGCCGTCGGTGCCGGTGGCGCAGGTATAGTGGCAGCCGCTGTGGTAGCCATGGTTGGCGCCACCTCCTCAGCAACAGTAACCGCCGGCTCCGTGAAAGATGCTGTAAAAATTGCACTCACGGCCGGCGGAGACACCTTCTCAGCTGGAACAGCCTCAGGAAGGCTGAAACCAGCGGAAGCAGGCGTAGACGCCTGGGTCGATGCCTCGGGAAGGCTGACCGAGCCTACCGTCATTGGCGGGGGAATACTTGCTCCAACTCCACCCTGGAATGCGTCAACATCCACACCTACACAAGCAAAAGTGTTAGAAAAATTTATTTTAAACAACAAATCTAGACAAGAATTATGGGGGTACTTACGGGGTTTCTTGAGCTTGAACGCACGGACGAGCGGGGGCGAACCCGATGGAGCCGGCCTCTTGACACCGGTAACCGTCGTTGCCGCTGCCTCCTCGGAGGTGACACCTGCAGCCTCCGGAGCGGTGGTCTCTTCACCACCGGGCTTCCCCGCCACCTCTGCATTATCTGACTCCGAGTCAGATAGGACTACCGGGTCGGCCGTAGAGGCCACCTTCTCCTTGCCCTTCGCGACGGCAGCCTTTCTCTTCCGCACCAGTGGAGGACCTTCTGCGGATTCCTCAGAAGAAGAAATGTCATGAACTCCAGCAGCAGGCACAGCTTTGAGAGGTTCAGGGTAGAAGATAGGCTTACCTGGCCGACGGTGGCTCAGGATCTCTTGGCCTGGCGGGTAAACCTCCACGAACCGACCCGCAGTCTGCTCGAGGATGGGCAACTCGTTCTCGTCCAGAGCACGAGTACCCATCCGCGCAGGACCATCTTCCTCCCGCGGATTCAGGAGCGACTGAAGATCGTTACCCTCTGAAATCAACAAGAAAGTTAGAAAAAATCGTAGTCAGCAAAAAAGAAACAAGACATACCATAAGGGGTAGAGTTCGAACCATATTCAAGGACGATCGGAACCTTATCCGCATTCGCCGCCTTCCACACCCGGCTCATCCCCAGCATCACCATCGCCGACTCCGGAAAACGGAAAACCGGGGACAGGACCCGGGATATCTTCGAAAACCATTCCGCCTCCTCGTAGTTAAGGGCGAGAAGGTTCGGAAGCGCCTGGCCATTCTTAAACTTCATGGCGATGGGGACGGCGCGAGCGGATATGAAGAAGAACTCTCTTCTCCATGAGCGAAGACTCCGCTCGGTGGTACAAATCTTTAAACCCTTTATACGGGTTGTAAGAGTGTACCACCCCTGGATGCACCTCCAAGTGTAGAAGGTCATCAGACGGTCAACAAAGGGCTCAAGGCCCAGTATCCGGCACACCCACTCAAAGTGCCGGACCTTGGCAATGGCCATGGGGTGCACCTCTGTCAGGTGCACACCGTGCCTCTCCAGGACACGGTACACAAACTTTGTCAACGGAAACCTAAGGTTTCCGTAGACAAAGAATGCAGCATAAACCCCGATCTTGCCACTAGGGGCATCGTACACAGTATGGTGGGGTTCAGGAAACTCAGGCTCGAGAGACTCGAGCATGAACTTCCTGACGATATACTGGTACAGATCGACAGGAAGAGAACACTGGCATTCGCCAGCAGTCTTCTGATCATCAGTATCATGAGAAGACATGGTGGAAAAAAGAAAAAGATTTCAGAGTAAGGCTTTACTGAACAGAAAAATTTGCCGGAAATTACTTGAGAAGAAGAAGAAAGGTGAAAGTGTGAATTACAGATAACTCTCTTCCCCTTTATATAGTAATCGCAATTAATGCGGTGAATTTAATGCGGAGGAGAGAGAAATCAAAGGTGCAATGAAACTATGACACGTGGCAAAAAGCAGGCTGGCAACAGCTGTTGAAAGGACGTGTGCCAGTAATTTCGCGGCCACGCGCCAGAAAAATCACGCCCACGCGCCTGAAAAAGCGACTGGAATGACCATGTTCTGTCACGTCACCATAACTTCCTGCACGTCCTGACACAGTCAGAAGAAACTGTCGCGCGACGTTTCAGAGGTTTGGACTGTTCTTATCTTTTCACCAACTCTTCGAATTTCAAAATTCAAAATTCGAAAATATTAAAAAGTAAGCGGGAAAATCCCCCCTTACCTTGGCAAACAAGTAACCGTAAGACGGATGCGGGTACAGTGTTAAGGCGAAACCCTTCACACACCTAGCACCCGCAGGGAATTGAAGCCAAGAAAACCTTGGCAAACAAGTAACCATAAGACGGATGCGGGTACAGTGTTAAGGCGAAACCCTTCACATACCTAGCACCCGCAGGGAATTGAAGCCAAGTATTCCTCGGCAACCAAGTAACTATAAGACGGGTGCGGGTACAGTGTAAAGGCAAAATCCTTCACATACCTAGCACCCGCAGGGAATTGACGCCAGGAATACCTTGGAAGTAAAGTAACCGTAAGACGAGCGCAGGTACAGTGTTAAGGCAAAACCCTTCACATACCTAGCGCTCCGCTGGGAATTGAAACCAAGAAGGATCTTCTGGGCAATGCTTGCGGAAACGGAAATAACATCCCCGCATAGCGGGAGCGTCGAGAACTACGTTGTTTGAAGCTCCAAGATGGAATTGGTGGTCTTAACATAATTGATCACTATGTTCGAAACTACCAAAACCTCATGGAAAATACATACAACTGGGACTCAATGCTCCTGACTTGCGAGGAGGTTACAGACCTACCCGCATCATACCCAAAGACCAAGCAGGAAACTCGGGCATTTCTGCAAGTGACAAGGACTTCCCATGGAAAACCTTACAAAACCCTTTTCAAAACCCTTTGCTTAAGTCCAAAAGTTCACCTCACTTTATTAAACACGCATGAGAAGAACATTGGACTGGGGGGACTTGAAGAGGTAGGTCCCAGCAGAGACCAGTTGGTCCCGCAAGACTCACCTTGAACAGGGTTGTCTGCGCAAAGGCCATCTGCTCCCGCAGGACCCACCATGCTCATAGAATCTTACGCGCAGTACGCAAGCTGTACACGCAGGGAAAGCCTCCCAATGGTGAAGTACCCCGCCTGTTCCCGCAGTTGCGGATACAAGCCATCAGGGAAGGCTACCCGCAGACAGCAGGGCTACACGTACAAGACTAGCTACTTCAGCAGTCACGTGAAGGCATGAGCAAGGCGGGAACAATCCCGCCCAAATGAGCCAGTCTGATTCTGAAAGATCTTTTGTACCATACCTACCAAGGTATGGATAGGACAGACGATCTGACCAGAACAGCCCATGAGCCAATCACAGGGTGACAGCTCACCGACAACAGTGCGAGGAGGAGCACCCTCTAGTACTGTTTGTCACTATTAGCCGCTGCCTACTCACCAACCCTCACTGTGGAGCAGGCGCAGCCTACAGTTGGTGGAATAGTATTACTGTTGGCCGTAACCTATTCACCAACCAGCATGGCCTGCGTACAATCCACAGTCAGTGGGACGTGCATGGTCTACAGTTGGTGGAATAGTGCAGCCGACTTTATTACTGTTGGCTGTAACCTACCCACCAACCAGTATGGCCTGTGCGTAATCCACTGTTGGTTGAACAGGAATACTATTCAGCCGGCTGTACCTTCTAGAAAACCTACCTTCGGCTATAAATACTCCAATATCTTGGAATGGTAAGATCATCTACAATCTCGTATAACTTACTTGATAACTGCTCTTATAGTATTCATATACTTTTATATTCAAAGAGCAATATAGACTGATTCTCACGCCGGAGGGTGGTCACAAGGAGGAACCCCCCCTTCTCAGTGACGAGCTTACGGTGTCTGTTTTGCAGGTTCCCTGAAGTACAACTTACTCTGTTGGACCTAACCTTCGTGGGAAACATTACCTGGCCCCCAGATTACCTATAATCTGCCCGGGGTTACTTAGTGTTTCTTCAGCAATGCATCTTTTATAGGATAAAGATGAGTCATATTAGATCGTATATAGTGGTAAAGCCTCAGTATTGCACGTTTTGCGACACGTGTCGTCCTGATCCGCAATGGGTTCCGACGTTGGTCGGGGTGTGGCAGGCCATTAGGCGTGATGACCAAGTAACATGCTAAGTGTCTCACACGTGCTTATATGTTTACCCTAGTTGTATCATTGATTGTTCGTAGCTTTAGTATTAATTATTTGTTTATTTAATATTATTCGTGTACACTAAAAGCCACACACCATTCCAATGTTATGCATTCTCTTCAAAATTTATTTTCAAAATCTTAGTCGTAATTTAATTTGGGAAATTTCTTAAAAATTGTTGCGTATTCAATTTTTATTCCCCCTCCTTGAGGTTGATTCATGTGACGGGTATGTAGTAACTAGAAGGTGACACACTTGCAATCCAGACCCTTGACACCAAGGCTTGCAGGCCTAAAGCAATGCAATGCATAAAAATCTCAATCAACCTTGAGATCCGGTTGCTTTTCAGGTGGTGTTCGATAAGGGTAGTGGAACCTATTAGGCCAAAGCATACCACACCAAGCATTACATGAATCTACAATCCTCAATGCGTCAGTGTAATCATTTTAATGGTTAATTGTCTTCCTCGTTTATAACTGAATTCACGATGATTTGTAGCTAAACATGGTTTTCTAATTTTTATTTTTAGTTGAATGAATGGGTGGAGTATGAAAATTCAGGGTGGTTAGGTTATCTGTTTAAAGGTTTAATATTTGTTAATTTGTGTTCATTTATGTTTGTTTGTGTTCATTAACATTTGTTCATGTATGTTCGTTTATCTTTGTTCAGTTATGTCAGTTTAGATTTTAAACAAACGAACACAAATGTCCCTTTTTAAATAAATGAACATGAACATAACTATTTGTTCGATTAAGTGTCCGTGTTCTTTTAAAGTTAAATGAACGAACACGAACATGCCGTTCCTCATCTCATTTTTTTTATGAATTGTTTTGTTGAAAGTTCATAGTGATTCATGGATGATCCAACACCTAAATTTTGATTTTATTTTTAAATATCACTTGTTTTGTTGGATAAACACAGTGATTCATGAAATTTCAACCTCCTTACTTTCATTTATTTACATGTTGGTTGAAGCATATTTCAAGATAAAACCTTAATAATAAAATTATTGAAGCATCATTTTTATTTAAATATGTCTTAAATCCTCAATTACAACCTCAATTAATGACTAAACTTGATTGTTATGATTGATTTATTTAACCTCATGATTTTTCCTTCTCATAAAAATCATATATTTAATCCCTATAAAATGTTTTCCAGTCATTATGTTCATGATGTTAGAAACAAGAAGAAGATAGCTTCCTACTTCGCCAAAGAGATGGCTACATGGTTATGTATTTATTTTTATTCTTTAGTGATTGGGTCACCTCATCCTCATCTTGTATGTATACATTACCCAGGTAAGCTGACTTTATGCTAGACCGAAAGGGTCCACATCTAGTTTATTTGGTCATTGTTGTATATATCATTAATGTTGAAATTATTCATATTCAAATTAGAATTGTTTTGCTTTACATTATAATTAGGTTTGCGCCCCCCCACGTTGCGGGGGTGTGGGGAAACTTTGTTTGATTGGTAGGTGTTATGAACTTGCTACTACAAACTTGATGAGCTTTATTAAATACCTCCAGCTCCAGTTGTTGTGTTATACATGCTTTTGCATATATAAGACGACATCTTACACTCAACGAAGAATGTAGCAGCTAATCACCTTCAAACGTAACCAAAAGCACATCATATCTGTTTCGATCACATAACATCCGAAACTGTGGAAGTTAGACCCAACAGTCCCGAAACCTGAAGTGTGATAATTAGAAGGTCCACTTTAGGTTATCAAAACTCCACGGTCAACTGCTCAAGTTGTTTCAGGTGAGTTGCTGGCCTTTCGGCTTTAACTTTATTCATAAAAACAACTTTAAAACTGTCAAACAAATACTAGATTGGATCAGGGCTGGAAGTATTTTAGGATCTATGTAATTTCCTTGTGGTTTATACCGACCATCTATGCCATTTATTCGTTGAAGCAAACCCAATCAATTGTATCGGTTGTCGGTGATGTATTCACGCAGTAGCTGCTGCAAAGGAGTTATAATTATTAATATAAACATATGTTGGTTGTGTGTTGCAACAATATGATGCTTACATGCACTTGAATATGGTTTGTCAGCTAAAAGGAAGACCATCATGTGAATGCTCAAATATTACTCTGCAATTTTGATATAGTCAGAAAATATGTTCATATATTTGTTGGTGTGATTTTACCCCAAAACGGAGTATTATCAGTTAACTAGTGTCCCTAGCATGACCTAAAAATAAGTAATATTTTTGTTCAATTGTAGGATTAGATAGTTCTAAAAAACAAACATTGAAACTAAAATTATGATCATTAATCAATTTGTCTGTGCTTTTTGTAGTTTAGAATAACCAATATTTGTGAACAAGTTAAGTAATTAGATAAATGGCACAAATACCCGATTTCAAAATGAACAGAGATTAGCTGTAGAAGGAGGTATATTGACTTTAAAAAGAACCCTAGGTACCTGCAAAACAATAATTAAACGATTGAAAATCAAAACCTTAATCAGAGGTAGGCTATCTCACAAATCAAATGCAGCGGCCATACCTGTGTACATGAGAACAGAGAAGGACGCCAAGGAAGTTGAACAACGACGGATGACTTCTGGTGACCGACAAGTGAGTGGTATACAACTTAACTGCCATTGGTGGGAGTAGTGGTGATCGTGTGAGTGGTATACAATATTAATTGTAGAATGTACAAGTTGTTATGCAACAGAATCTTTACAATTGTTATATATTTAAACTTGTGTATTGCTCACTCAACTTTATGTTAATCAACCTTTATTTTTACACTTGTTACAGGATACGTTAGTTGAAGATTTGAATTACGACAGGATTTTAGTTTAGCTTTAGGTTATTCAATCGAAAGATATATTGGGTGAATTTTATTTTGAATGACACATGTACTTAAATAAATGTAATTAAATAAACAATTATTGCCACTTTAAATAGTGTATTCTGAGTCACTGTCCAATCAATACGTTATGCCTCGATATATTCCGTTGTTGGTCGTGGTGTGATACAAGATAGCATAACAGACTTGCAAGGTTGATAAATGTAGGTACCAGAATCAGTTTTCCGACAAATGATGGTGGCGGCTGGTGGTGTTGGATCAGAAGTGGGGATGATGATTTAATGTTGAATATGAAGTGGCCATGAATGTTGGCGGAGATCGCGTTTTTGGCGAGAGTGGCCGGAGATCGCTTTTCCGGTGGGCAATTTTCCAGTCACATGTGGTTAAGAAGATGGCGGCACACAGGTTGCACTAGGGTTTTGGTGTTTGGTGGTCATTTGTTAAAGGAAGGAAGACTGCCGATGGTGGGGCTCCGGTGGCCAGAATTCGTTTTTACGACGGCCGGTAACCGGATCATCTTTTCCGGCGGTCACAAGGATGTGGCGGCCGGAAGTTACTTGGACATCATGATGTTTATGTTCATGTGCCCTAGTTTGAAATTTGAATGCTATAAAGATGTGGGCTTTGGCTTGGGCTGCATGATTATAATACATGATATGGCCCAAAGTCTGATGGACCTTCTAGTTATTTTAGTTTGGGCTGAGTGTATGTGGGCCAGATCATATTTGGGCTGCATGTTGTCGGTGTTATTTGGGTTGACCAATTGAAGAAAGTCAAATGCGTTCGGGGTTTCATCATTGTTGGACCATGTTCAAAGCATGTTATTTCTATGTTATTTTCGAGGCGTTCGAGAAGTTGAGAAACTTTGAACAAATAGGATACGAATTTGGACTTAAAAAGGAAATAACAAGCTTTGTTCATTTGATCGTTGTCCTCGGTGGATCATAACTTTAGGGGGTTATTGAAAAGGCTTCAGCTTAATCGGGTTGATTCGTGAAGATGCGAGACACGGTTCGACGATGTTTTGATATCACAAGCCAATGGAGTGATTGTGAGGCTAAAAAGTGTGACTTGCGATATCAAATTACGAAACCCGTTATATATCTAATGGTCAAGTAAATAATTTAATCCGACGAGGAAACCAGACACGAAATGAGAGCTTCGAGGTCGCGCGTTTAGCTTCAACGTGATAAGGTTTCTAAAATATGTTATGTTTTACTATATATAGAGGCTTTATGTGTGTTTTGTAAGATATAAATCACCACCCAACGGGAGCTCAGCTTGGGTGGGTCAGTTCTTTGTTTATGTTATCAATCTTTGAATCGATAATGAGATCGTTCATATCTTGTCTTTATCTTTATATTTATGTTCGGTCGTTTGATTTACTGCACCCGTCTCCAGGCCCGTCCCAAGAATGATAAAAATATTTTAGGCCTTGTGCGAAATAAAATTTGGGCTTTCTCATAATATAAATTCATCAATTATATATCAAAAAACCATGATATGTTGATATGAATATAATTGTTATATAATAAACAAACAAAAAACTAGTGTATCAAAATAAGCGAACTTAAGCGAATTTTTGAGGCTCTCATAGCGTTTTGTGAGCGAAGCTCTCAATCAAGTCTTTATAGTCCGTACCTTATAATATTTCCATTTCAATAGATAACATTCACAATCCGATAAGTCTTTCTTGAAACATGTCGATTTTAAATAAGTCTTTCTTGGGACATTTGGGACTGGTATCTGTCCCATTAGGGTATCGGCGGGTTTGAGATTACCTTTGAAAATTTTCATAGGTTTGAGACGGTATGTGAGTTGCAATATTCCCGATTACATAACCCCTAGTAATGTTGCACACGCGCGTTGCACGGGGAACTCGACAACGAACCCCAAATATCAAAACACGAATACACAAACTAATCGTCACGACTACACTTCAGCACATAAAAAAAGTTTTATCTAAATATAAATAATTATCAATCCGCGCATTGTGCGAGACAGGACTCGATCGGTTTTGTGCGCTCGTTATAGCAAAAGTAAAGGAAAACAAAAAAAAAAGTATAATAAAAATATATCTATAAGGATGTCGACGCGTGTTTGATCCATTAAAACATTTTAAGTTATTAAAATAATTAGTTAATTTGAGTTTAATAAAACTAAAAATCTTTTATAAAACATAAGATTTTTTTTACTATAAATCCAGTTATCAAATTAAATTAACACAACAAAATCAATACCAACTCAATAAAGTTAAAATGGTCGCTTATAAATATTCTTTTTTATAATTTTAAAGAATAACTTACATTTAAATATTTCACATTTTTAAAGACATGTTTGGTGATTTTGATCCTCAACCTTTTCTTTATTCTTAAAACATAGTAAAAAAAACTCAACAAACCTATATGGCCAACGTGCAAGCTAACCAAAGATAAAATGATTTTGATCGACAACTTTTTATTTATTTTTAAAAGAAAGTGAAACCCAACAAAACTATGTGGTCAAATTACCAACTAAGCAAACAGGGGCATAAAACGTGGTCTACCCGGTACCCACTATACCGATAAGTTTTCAATTATATATAAAGGTTAAAAAAACTTTTGGGCTCATTTGAGGTTTTGGGCCTTGTGCCTTTGCACGGACTGCACAGCCCAAGAACCGGGTCTGCCCGTCTTGACACATTTATCAAGTGTAAAATCCGTTCGAGTGGTTGTTTTGGGACCTACGTAACCCACTACCTCACTAGCTTTTCTTTTTGAACGACGACTTTCATAGTGGTTGAATATTCAGTCACAGCTCTCGGAGAGAGCCCCAACCGCCCCTCTCGGGCCAAGACTATGTTATCTTAACCGGGCCCACGCTTGGCATCCGAGTTTGGCTAGGTGTTCCACGAGAAAATTTCGAGCCCCCTGCCACTTGACAGGAGTTGTCAGCCCACAAGAGCAAGCTCTCTGGGAAGGAACACTCTAATAGAAAACTCGTGTCGTCATCAAGATTCGAACTTGAGAGGCCAACCGGCATCAAGCTCTTACTCATCATTTGGCTGACCACTTGAGCTAGCCAAGTGGTTAACTACCTCACTAGCTACATGTTTAAAAGAAATAACTAAACTAATTAACAGACTAATAAAAACCAACTTAATAATTGTGCATGGTTAATGAACGTGGAAGCATGTGGCCCAAATCATTCCCACCTCTTAAAATAAGCATATTAAGATGTAAATGCAAAGATGCCATGAAAGCATATATAGTTGTTCGTGGAAACTGAAAAAGATCACAAGTTTATCTTATTGTGGAAATAAATGACTAGAGACAGTTTGTGAATCAGTATAGATTTTGATTTTACTTAGTTTTTGAATATTCATATATTTATTTATGATATTTTGGATACGTACATTTGGCTTCATCTGTATTTTAGTCCCATTTACCCTTCATTTTTATGTATCGGAGACTAAAAAAATTTATCATAAATTGATTTCACACTTCGGGACAAAAGTTGACATGGTATTTGAGATTATTTTTAATCCCTAAATAAACATATTAAGGACTTAGACGACGTGGTATTTTGAAATGCCTCTCGGTCTCATACGCATCCACTGGTTTACATTTGATAGCCAAAGGATTGATGAAAAGGATGTAGCTAGCTTATAAGCACATAAAAGTGTAAACTGCAACAAAACATCCACTTGCATCCATATATGTTTTGTTTAACTTTAAGATACATGTAAGAAGAAAGATAAGGACTAAAATCATGCATTATCAAGAAATATCAAGCTTTTGAGTTTTAACATTAAGATCAGAAAGAAGCCAACATCCTAACCATGGTAATTTGAAAAGAATAAAAGATAACAAATCCATCTACAAGAACGGCATCCAACTTTTCACTAACCTTATTTGATATGCGCTGTAATACAGCTTCATAGCTTGCTAAAAAAAGTCCGATTGTTTTAAGTTCCATACTTGTCAATCGTCCGACCTGTCAAAATAAAAACTAGTGATCTAGCAAAAGTAGTGTTTCCATGTAGGAACAAGCATAGTAATTCATTTGCGGCCCAGAAATCCCAATATAACTCATATGTTCAGAGTGTAGTTCATCTATACAGATATCATGTATATTATTAACATGAGTATAGGTTGAAAATATAGGTACTGTAGGAAGTGGGTCACAAGGTTCATCATTCTTTCTAAATCCAAGTAGCACTCGTATTGATGTATCTGGTTTATTTATGGTGAGTAGCTTTGTAAGGGACTTTGGAACACCATGCTCCATCATCATCCATACATTATAAACATGATTAACTATATCTTCCTCAATTATAACAAGAGACTCTTTTAGCTTAGATATATCCACATTGTGGGATTTAGCCCGGGTTAAACTATCTGCGGGGAGTGATATTTCCATAAATTTCTCACTCGTCATATCAAATGACACAATTAGATTATGCCCTATATTTTCTACCATGTTAACCTTTGCACAATCAACAGCAAGCCAATAAATAATCTCATCTATACCTACATGTCTCCACGACAAAAAAATTGAGTTGTGCGGCTGATTAATAGTAGGTATACTTCTCCAAGCCCCTAAGCTTAACGCATAAACCTCAACTTGCCATGGAGTGCAACTCAGAATGTCCCCCACGTTATCGAAAACTCTATAATTAATCTTGACAATCATAGGATCACTATTGCGAGGGAAAACCCCAAAACCAAATCTCGTTTTAACACATTCCCGCTGTAACACGTCAATAGCAACTGATTTTCTAATAGATGGATTCCAAACAATCACCTTCATGTATATTCCAGAGTCACATACAACATAACCGAACACCCAGAACAAGCCTTGAGAGCTACCTGTTATAAGTGGTGCTATAAGTCCTCCAGGTACTAGATCAGTAGTAGTCAGATGCTGCGGGAAGGGCTCAAGCTCATCATCAACAATGCAAACATACTTTGTGTCAAAGTTGTCAGTTTCATAACATACTAATAAACGATGTTGGCGAGTGTGGTTGATGCTGTAGTCAACAACAAATTTAGAACTATCAATCAGAGACTTCCATTCTTTAGAAGCCGATCTGAACCGCAACAACGATTTGGTTGGAAGCCATTTCATTATTTCTGCTTGGATTGCAAAAGGTATGTGCACTGGTGGTACTTGCCGGGATTTCCTGAGGTATCTAATAACCTTGCTTTTGCTCACTTCTGACACCCCTCTTCTGACTATTGCCCATTTGTTTTGGAATAATCTTTTTAGAGGGGACAGTTTTACATATTTATGCCATATCCTTCTATTATTAAGTACCATTGGTACCATTTCGATGTGTTTCGATTCTTCCGAACAAGAGAGGTTTGATGCTTCAGATTCCATTGTATAATAATAATAATAATATAAAACAAACTAGATCCTAGTTTTACGAGGTCATCCCACTCATTAATCCTTTATTGTAGCAAAATGAAGAGAAACAAACATTTAAAAAGTCAAAAGATTAATAAAAATGAATTAATTGCAGAAGACAAACTTAACTCTTACCTTTTATTTATAAAACGTGATACAACCTTGGGAGCGTATGGTACACATTTCGTAAACACCTCCATTATACGCAAATATATCTTACCCATATTCCAACTAATTAAGGGTGACCAAAAACCAAAAGCTTTTGGAGTTGTTGATATCATTCGGTTTTGGTTTTTTCGGTTTTCGTTTTTCAGATTTCGTTTTGGTTATGGTTCGGTTTTGGTTTTTGCTATTTGAGCTTGAAAATTTTAGGCCGAAAAATAAATTGACAAAAAATAATTAATTTAGGTATAAATAATTTTGTTAATTGTAAAATAATAAACTATTATACATTTGATCAAATATATTGCAGCTACATATTTATTAATTTTTATAAATTACTTCATATAAAATATAAAAAAACAAAAGTTTAGGAATTCGACAATTTGGTTTTTTTTACATACAAAACTAAAACCAAACCGTTAGCGCGGTTTTTACAAAAACATAAAACCTAACCAACGGTTTTGTTTCGGTTCGGTTTTTTCGGTTTGGATTTTTCGTTTTTTTTGTTTCGGATTTATTTTTTCGGTTTCTTGGACACCCATAATTCCAACAAACCATGAAAGCTTAAATATATGAGAAACTCATACTTCTTCTGAATTAAAAATCTTCGTCTATTTATCTCATTCTATCCACTTCGTTTAAATGTTTATTTAGGTTGAGTTGTTCACGGAAAAATGTGGAGTTTTCCAGAAAAAACACATATTTTCGGCAACTAATGACGTTAGGTTTTGTTAATTGTTGGAGCAAATATGTTAAAAGATAGGACCTTCAACATATATTTCATTGATTGAGAATGTTCTTTACCAATAATCAATAAATGAGATTATTTAAATATAATTTTCCATTTTAAGCATATGCCAGTGGGATAAACATTGGTGGACCCATGTAACATAAACCCATATTAAATATGGAAAAATTCTCAAAATAGGTATTTATGATTAGGTTTTTAAGGTTTTAGATGTCATTTTCAACATATTTCCAAAATAGGTATTATAAACTAGTCGTGACGAATAGTTTATGATTATTCACGAGTAGTTTGTATAACCAATTAAAATTTGTCACGTGTCTATAAACTAACTGTAGCAACCTGTTTCACTAATAATCTACTCGTAAAGATTAAATAAGTTTAAACCCTCGTAATCAGCGCTACACGAGTAAATAAGATATTCTTTAGTCGCGACGAGCAGATTATAAAACCTTAAGAGTCGCGAGTATTTTATCAAACTAACCACGACGATGAGTTTGATTACCAAATGCATCTAACTGGTTTGTTTTACAAAACACTAACCGGAATGGTTATTTTGTTTGGTCAACTAGTCTTTACGAGTAGATATAGGTCAACTACTACTTTATAACCATTATACGAGTATTTTATTGTTAATCAACTCGTTCTGATAAGTTACCAGATTTACATTAACCATACGAGTAATTTATTGGTAGTTAACTCGTCTTGTCTACTTTACTTTGTTTACATTCCTATACGAGTAGTTAAGTAGTAATTAACTCGTCTTGGCTAGTTTAACCCGAACCCGGTTCCCGAAACAGGTTTTTTTAATACCCGGGTTTTTAATACCCAAACCCGTACCGGACCCTACCCGTAGGGTACTGATAGGGATGCATTTTGGCACTAAAACCCGAACCCGAACTGGACCCAATTTGTATCCGGTAATACCCGAAAACCCGAACCGGTTCCATACTCGGAACCGGGTTTTTCCACAACCTGAAACCGAGTATTTCAAATGCCCGATGTATACCCGAAAAATACCTCTAAAAAGTGCAAACTTTTAAAAAATTCAATTTATAACCGAAAAAACCTCGGAAAAAAATCCGAAAAAACTCGTTACTATGGTTTTCTCAATACCCGAACCCGGTTTCATACCCGAACCCGGGTATTTAAAAAACCCGATTTGTGCACCTCTAGTCACGACTAGTTTATAGCAAGATATAAACAAGACGAGTTAACTACCAATAAATTACTCGTATGGTTAACGTAAATCTGGTAACTTATCAGAACGAGTTGATTAACAATAAATTACTCGTATTGGGAATATAAACAAGGTAAACTAGTCACGACGAGTTAACTACAAATGAACTACTCGTAAGCGTAATGTTTACTAGATAAACTTATCGAGACATGTTTGTTACCAACAAAATACTCGTATAATGGATATAAAGTAGTCGTTGACCTGTATCTACTCGTAAAGACTAGTTGACGAAACAAACTAACCATTACGATTAGTGTTTTGTAAAACAAACCAGTTAGATGTATTTGGTAATCAAACTCATCGCCGTGGTTAGTTTGATAAAATACTTGCGACTCTTAAGGTTTTATAATCCGCTCGTCGCGACTAAAGAATATCTTATTTACTCGTGTGGCGCTGATTACGAGGGTTTAAACTTATTTAATCTTTACGAGTAGATTATTAGTGAAACGGGTCGTTACGGTTAGTTTATAGACACGTGACAAGTTTTAATTGGTTATACAAACTACTTGTGAATAATCATAAACTATTCGTCACTACTAGTTTATAACAGTTATTTTGAAATATGTTGAAAATGACACCTAAAACCTTAAAAAACCTAATCATAAATACCTATTTTAGGAATTTTCCCATTAAATATTTGGTTAGCCCTTTTGAAGAAGAAAATTGTGGGAAAAAAAAAGTTGTAAGTTAAATAAACCTACTGATCCAATAGACTTATAGACCCCAAGTGAGACTTGTTTCGGGTGGGGAGAGATGACAAGAAGCTTAACTGTTTATGTAGGTCATGATGATACTAACAGAAATTGGACTAATGTTATTTTTTATTCAGGTGGCTTTAGTTTAAGATAAAACTTGAGGACGAGTTTTCTGAAGATGAGGAGTATGAACCCGTGACTAATTCGTCTAAGTTAGTTTGGAAGCTAGGCTTTATTTTCTTTGGAGAAGATCACAATGTTATATTTTATTTTGCTAATTTTTCTTTTATTATTCTTTTGTTTATCTACTTTATATGTTTTATCTCTTTTATGATTTCTTATTGTGTAGGCTTGAAAGTTGTTAATTTTTAGTTTTCGAGTTTTACATGGTGCAAATAACACTTTTAAGGTTTCTTTGTACCATTTGGTTTTTTAAAGCTTTTGACTTTAATCGCTAAGTTCTTGAGTCATTTGATTGTTTCTGTTAATTCGCACATCACTAAGTTCTTGTTTCATTTCTTAAATTTTGTTCTTTTTAAAAGTTTAATTAATTTCAAATAGGATCTTATAAAAAAAAGTTTACAACAAAAATTCAAAAAATAAATCGTGCCTATACGTCTCGTATAGGCCTATATGAGATCTTTTGTTCATATGCGAGTCATATAGTATAACCAGCCCGCGACTCTGATTTTCCAGTATAAATGTCAGGCACACCTTGTTTATATGGGCTGTATAGGCTTGTGCAAGCATCCAAAACAATATTAAAGTTAAAAAAAAGTAACAGTTCTTGTGAAGTCGTTTTCTATAGAAGGTTGGATTGTACTCCATTGTCTATGGATTCTTGTATCTTGGCCGTTGTTTATTTGTCTTAGGATGTTAAATTTTAGTAATCCAAACTTTAGCCTTATTGGCCGATATTAAATTAATAAGCTTACTAAAAGTTTTTAAACTATTTGTGGTCTAACATAAACTAGTATATAACCACCAAGAAATGTGTATCAAAGATATGCATAGTTAGAAAACTCAAATCAAAATCATGAACTTTAGCATATACTACATAATCATAATTTGTGCTATACAATTATTGAAATGCTTGTTTAGGTTATTTACTTAATTAGTTGAAATAATATATTGCTACATAATTATTGTTTGCCCAACATACTTCTTGAAAATAATGGGATCGGTACCATACCGATACTAATAACGAATATACGAATACCGAATTTCAGTAGAGTTGGTACCGAATACTGTAACGAATCGTTACGGTACCAGTATGGTATGAGTATCGATAGAAGTACTTGTTGCAAAATGTTTATCTATATATAGTCTTGGTACCGCTACCAAAAGTAACGATACTGAATTTCTAAAAAAATATGGGTAGAGAATATTGTAACAATATATTAAGTATGGTATCGTTCAGCAGTATATGGGTACCGCGGCGCAACCGGTACTCAGGTACCAAAATTTCATCCCTAACTTATTGTGTATTTTATTAGACATGATTAAGTTAACCTACTAGGACTATAAAATATACATATGAATATGGCTTAAAAGAAACCCACACAAACTTGTTAGCCAGACCGAACAATTCACACTGACTATTACCGGGTACTCCAATTAAATAAAACATCACTAGTAGAGAGAGAACCCTATCACGGACCAATTATCTATAATAGTTGGCAACTAATTTTAATAAAGGAATTAGATAACAAATATAATTTGAGAACCATACTAACTAATTCATTATGTGGTAACGGGGTAGGGTAGTTGGCTAGGCCACGGCTAATGATAGTTCTTGGAGTCAATATGTATAAATGGTATGTTTAAATCACAAGTTCACCACTAATGACCAAACAAAGGAGCTTCAACTATACTATAAAATGAAACTCCTCAGTAAATCCATCGCTAATTCGTAGTCGAATCGACATTTACCAACTGACACGTTTAAAAGGAACTGCAGAATTTTGTTATCCTCGGCAATCTGGCGTTGGTGGTAGACAAGTCAATGGGCCTATTGCATTGATGATTATTGCCACACTTGAACAAGATAACATGACACTTGCCAACACGTTTAAATTATCATGTTAATTAAATTTATAGGTCAATACTTCATGAATGATTCATCAAAACGACATGTTTAAAGTTTTTAATAACTCTTACTTTATGGTGTTAACATTTAGTAACGTTTATTGTTCTCTTGTCTAGTCCTTTTAAAGGGGGGTGGGCTGTGGTAAGTGGCTCAGGTACCCTAGGTACTAATGTGGTTATCCGGACACCATCTGAGACCTATACAAGTCGTATAACCTGTAAAAAGTTACAACTATGCTTTTTTATGTACGTGTGTCAAGTACGCCTTATAGAGACATAATGTGGGTGACTGGGTGGTGTCTATGCATAAAAACAATTAAAAATAGAATCAAAAAAAGTTATCGTTAAGTCGCTTTTCATGGCATGACAAGTTGTATTAATGTACAATGTTCAGGGTTCTTGTGTTTAGGCCTTGAATAGTCAAAAGTTTTTTCTCACCAATTAGATGTTAACACATTTATAATTGTTTTCTAAGAGATTATTTAAATTTTTAAGCTTACTAAAGGTTTATTTAACTGTGTGTTCTAATATAAACTAGTAATCATATGTACAGGTGGGCAAAGATACTGGTTAATCGAATTGGACCAGTTTAAAAACCGATTATGTAGAAGCTAGTTTGGAATCAATTGAAACTGTAGGTTCGAAACCAGATTGTAATTCTCTCCAATGAAATCGGTTAACTGAATTGAAACCAGTCAAAAACCAAATGTAACCTTGTCATGAAACAGGTTTTAACCCCAACCAAAACTGATAATAAATCAATTTTGACCTCTAAAGTCCATTATAACCAACACACTTCTATGTGTTAAGTCCAAATGTCAATACTCAAGTAATTAATGTGTTGTTACTTGTTAGATATCATAATAAGTTTCGTATATCAAGTCACTACATCTATAGGTTCGCAAGTTTGTTAAGAACGTTTACTAGTTCCACTTACACTTTTACTAGTTATTTCTTGTTATTTTTATACTTGGGTGAGCATTTATAACATAAACACTAATATTATGTATGTAATAATATAAAAGACTAGGTTTGATTTATGCTCACCATAAGTGGATTTCACATAGGTTGAGCAAGAATAAAGAAGATTCTTGAGCTCGGACAATCCTTTGAAATAGTAACACCTTCTTGATCGAACAAACGCCTTAATAAGCCTTCTTGGTGGTTGTAAGATAAGTACAATGGGTATGTAAGAATGTTTCTTTGCAAGGGAAGTGTGATTTGCTTTTAAGTGTTCAAAGTCTCTTATATATAGACATTATAAATGTAAGTATTATATGGTTAAATTTATAAAAGAAATGGGAGCGCACGGTAAAAAATGGAATAGAGTTGAAAGCGTATTTTCTATGTTTACTATCTCTAGTCTCTTTTTTGGTGAAAGAATCCTAAATGCATGTCTTTTGTACGTATATTAAATTTTTTTCCTTTTTTCCACAATATGTACTAAATGACATTTAAATGACCTTTCCACTTCATTGACTTATATTGTTTACCATTTGGTGTAATAGTTTTTAGAGTATGCATTTCATTCGAAAACAAAGTCACATGTATTCTTACTAATTATTTATATTAAATTTTACCATTATAGTAATAAGACAAGACTTTGTTCTTAAAGTCTACTCACACCTTGTCACCTTTTCTTCTACTAAAATGGCACAACTTACGTGACACTTTTTAAACCAATATTCTATATTAACGTAACAATTCATACATACATACATACATACATACATACATACATACATACAAACATACATGTTAGTAATGTGTAAGATGAATGTAGGAAAACAACGTTAAATGATAAAAAACAGTTAGGTTGTGTGCTGAAAAGCTTTTTCTAAGACTACATAATAAAAATGTATTTTGTGTTTTCCTTGAAAACCTTGATGATGAATATATATTTGTAATGTATACTGTTTCCCCAACAAAAACATTTGTAACTTGTGTCCATGTTGTGAGACCTTGTTGTAAAGTTTAGACTATGTTTTACCAACGAAAACGTAGTTAAAGAATTAATGTCATGATGTAAAGGCCTATGATTGAGTTAGTTATATGATAAATGTACGATAACCTAGACAAGTAACGTTAATACTTCGTAAACTAGTTCAATATATGAATTAAAATATAAAACATGAGCCTATAGTCTAGCTTAAATCTTGTTGTTGCATTGCCCGACACCGTCCCACGATAAATGCATTAATTATATGCATCATTCTTAGTTTGTGATACTTTATCTTAAAGTTAATAAAAAAACTCTTTTATTAACTAATTTTCCATCTCTAGTTTTTAAATTTTAATGGCATATACATTTTTAAGACCACAAAGTAATCTTCCATCTTTTTTTTTATAATTTCAACTAACTAGTTAGTGTAAGTTTAAGAAGAGCAACATAATTTATAATTCAATAAACTACGTAACTTAAACTAGATTTTTAGTGTAAAGAGAGGATAAAATGGTGTTCATACCACTAGACTAACTAGGTGAAGATTTCTAGTGTGGAAATGAAAATGACTTTGAGCACTAGCTCTTGACTCCATCTTCTAGAAGAATATCCCCTCTTAAACGTGATTAACCATCCTTAAACTTAGTATGTGTTTGTGTTAATAAAAGTGATGGGTGGAGGGAGGTGGCGCTAGTTAGAGTGGTGGTGGAGGTGGTGATTGGTTAAAAGAGTAAGGTGATAGTGAGAGTAAGATGTTTGTGAGAGTGTTTGTCGTTATGGGATCCTCTTATAAACTCTTAAAGTTACCTATATTTACACTAAATGACAAGTAACACATATTGTTGGTGTGTGTGTATGCAATCCGATAACTTGAAAGGGAGTAAGGGTGGAAATCACCTTCACACTTTTTGACTTTTCAACCTATCTAAATGGTGTAATCTCCCAACATGGTAATTACTTTATAAGTGTTTTACTTTATTTGTTTCCTTTCACATTTGGTGTAAGTATGAGAAAGCGTGCTTTAAGTATAATATATGTCCATTAAAGTCCATTATAACCAACACACCTCTCTGTGTTAAGTCCAAATGTCCACACTCAAGTAATTAATGTGTTGTTACTTGTTAGATATCATAATAAGTTTCGTATATCAAGTCATCACATCTATATGTTCACAAGTTTGTTAAGAACGTTTACTAGTTCCACTTACGCTTTTTACTAGTTATTTCTTGTTATTTTTATACTTGGGTGAGCGTTTATAACATAAACACTAATATTAAGTATGTAATAATATAAAAGACTAGGTTTGATTTATGCTCACCATAAGTGGCTCACCATAAGTGGATTTCACACAGGTTGAGCAAGAATAAAGAAGATTCTTGAGCTCGGACACTCCTTTGAACTAGTAGCACCTTTTTGATTCAAAAAGCGTCTTAGTAAGCCTTCTTGGTGGTTGTAAGATAATTAAAATGGGTATGTAAGAATGCTTCTTTGCAAGGGAAGTGTGATTTGCTTCTAAGTGTTCAAAGTCTCTTATATATAGACATTATAAATATAAGTATTATATTGTCAAATTTATAAAAGAAATGGGGAGCGCACGGTAAAAAATGGAATAGAGTTGAAAGTGTATTTTTCTATGTTTACTATCTATAGTCTTTCTTTTGGTGAAAGAATCCTTAATGCATGTCTTTTGTACGTATATGACATTTAATCCTTTTTCCACAATACGTACTAGATGACATTTAAATGATATTTCCACTTCATTGACTTATATTGTTTCCCATTTGGTGTAATAGTTTTTTAGAGCATGCATTTTATTCTAGATCAAAGTCACATGCAATCTTACTAATTCTTTACATTAATTTATTACCATTAAAGTAATAAGAAAAGAAAAAATCCGTAAAATAAGAAAAAAAATATAATAATACATGAGACCGAATGATTAGACAAGACTTTTTTTCTTAAAGCCTACTCACACCTTGTCAACTTTTCTTCTACTAAAATGGCACAATCTACGTGACCCTTTTTAATCCAATATTCTATATTAACGTAACAATTATGAATCATTGTACATACATAAATACATACATACATGTTAGCAATGTGTAAGATAAATGTAGGAAAACAATGTTAAATGATAAAAAACAGTTAGGTTGTATGCTGAAAAGCTTTTCTAAGACTACATAATCAAAATGTATTTATTGTTTTTCTTGAAAAACTTGATGATGACTAAATATTTGTAATTTATAGCGTTTCCAAAAAAAAAAAATTTGTAACTTGTGTCCATGTTGTGAGACCTTGTTGTAAAGTTTAGACTATGTTTTACCAAAGAAAACGTTGTTCAAGAGTTAATGTCATGATGTAAAGGCTTTTGATTGAGTTAGTTAAATGACAAATATACGACAACCTAGACAAGTAACGTTAATCCTTCGTAGACAAGCTAAATATATGAATTAACATATAACACATGAGCCTATAATCAAGCTTAAATCTTGTTGTTGCATTGCCTGACACCGTCCCATGATAAATGTATTAATTATATGAATCATTCAGAGTTTGTGATACTTTATCATAAAGTTAATAAAGAACTCTTTTATTAATTAACTTTCCATGTCTAGTTTTTAAATTTTAATAACACATACATTTTCAAGACAACAAAGTAAACTTCGGTCTATTTTTATAATTTCAACTAACTAGTTAGTGTAAGTTTAAGAAGAGCAACATAATATATAATTTTGATAAACTACGTAACTTAAACTAGACTTTTAGTGTAAAGAGAGGATTAAAATAATGCTCATGCCACTAGACTAACTAGGTGAAGATTTCTAGTGTTGAAATGAAAATGACTTTGAGCACTAGAACTTGACTCCATCTTCTAGAAGAATATCCCCTCTTAAACGTGATTAACCATCCTTGAACTTAGTTTGTGTTTGAGTTAAAAAAAAGTGATGGGTGGAGGGTGTAGGGAGGTGCGTTAGTTAGAGTGGTGGTGTAGGCGGTGATTGGTTAAAAGAATAAGGTGATAGTGAGAGTAAGATGTTTGTGAGAGTGTTTGTCGTCATGGGATCCTCTTATAAACTCTTAAGTTAACTATATTTACACTAGATGACAAGTAACACATATTGTTGTTATGTATGTATGCAATCCGATAACTTGAAAGGGAGTAAGGGTGGAAATCACCTTCTCAACTTTTGACTTTTCAACCTATCTAAATGGTAATCTCCCAATATGGTAATTACTTTATAAGTGTTTTACTTTATTTGTTTCCTTTCACATTTGGTGTAAGTATGAGAAAGCGTGCTTTAATGTACATAAAATCACATTGGATTCCTATAACCGATTTTGGTTGATAGGTAAGCCTTAATAAGTGTGTGGCTAGATTAGGACTATATATCATAATTCCAAAATCCATGAGTATATATCCATCCTCTTTGATATAATGTTTTAATTTTAGTTATTTTGTCACCTTAGGAATCTTAATGTTTTAAAATTTTCACAAGTTGGTGTCTACTTATTGCATGCATACATCGATTTGTTCATTAAGTAGCCATATTTTTGTAACTTAGTGACACACTAGGTTTATTTAAATTAAACTAGTTTAGATGCATTCTATAATTATTAGTTTAGATATATCTATCTTGAAAACGTTTAATAAATATATATTCCTAAATGTTTATTTTATAGTATAAGCATAATATTTTAACAAATCTTTTTTATTTGAAGTTTTTATAACTAGTCTTTTGATAAACACATTTTGTACATAAAAACCCTTTTAAAATTAACAAGTAACTCTTTTATAATTTTAAGTATAATATATGTCCTCTAAAGTCCATTATAACCAACACACTTCTATGTGTTATGTCCAAATGTCAACACTCAAGTAATTAATGTGTTGTTACTTGTTAGATATCATAATAAGTTTCGTATATCAAGTTACAACATCTATACGTTCACAAGTTTGTTAAGAACGTTTACTAGTTCCACTTACGCTTTTACTAGTTATTTCTTGTTATTTTTATACTTGGGTGAGCATTTCTAACATAAACACTAATATTAAGTAAGTAATAATGTATAAGACTAGGTTTGATTTATGATCACCATAAGTGGATTTCACATAGGTTGAGCAAGAAAAAAGAAGATTCTTGAGCTCGGACAATCCTTTGAAATAGTAACACCTTCTTGATCGAACAAACGCCTTAATAAGCCCTCATGGTGGTTGTAAGATAATTACAATGGGTATGTAAGAATGTTTCTTTGCAAGGGAAGTGTGATTTGCTTATAAGTGTTCAAAGTCTCTTATATATAGACATTATAAATGTAAGTATTATACTCTCAAATTTATAAAATAAATGGGAAGCGCACGGTAAAAAATGGAATAGAGTTGAAAGTGCCTTTTTCTATGTTTTTTAATCTCTAGTCTCTTTTTTGGTGAAAGAATCCTTAATGCGTGTCTTTTGTACGTATATGACATTTAATCCTTTTTTCAACAATACGTACTAGATGACATTTAAATGATCTTTCCACTTCATTGACTAATATTGTTTTCCATTTGGTGTAATAGTTTTTTACAGTACGCATTTTATTTTATAACAAAGTCACATGCATTCTTATTAATTCTTTACATTAAATTTTACCATTATAGTAATAAGAATAAAAAAGAAAAAAAATCCGTAAAATAAGAAAAACAATATAATAATACATGAGACCAAGTAATTAGACAAGACTTTTTTCTTAAAGCTTAGTCACACCTTGTCAACTCACACCTTGTCAACTTTTCTTCTACTAAAATGGCACAATCTACGTGACACTTTTTAAACCAATATTCTATATTAGCGTAACAATTATGAATCACTGTACATACATGTATACATACATACATACATACATGTTAGTAATGTGTTAGATAAATGTAGGAAAACAAAGTTAAATGATAAAAAACAGTTAGGTTGTATGCTGAAAAGCTTTTTCTAAGACTACATAATCAAAATGTATTTAGTGTTTTCCTTGAAAAACTTGATGAAGAATAAATATCTGTAATGTATACCGTTTCCAAAAAAAACATTTGTAACTTGTGTTCATGTTGTGAGATCTCGTTGTAAAGTTTAGACTTTGTTTTACCAAAGAAAACTTTGTTAAAGAGTTAATGTCATGATGTAAAGGCTTTTGATTGAGTTAGTTGAATGATAAATATAATATAACCTAGACAAGTAACGTTAATCCTTCGTATGCTAGCTAAATATATGAATTAAAATATAACACATGAGTCTATAATCAAGCTTAAATCTTGTTGCATTGCCCGACACATCCCACGATAAATGTATTAATTATATGAATCATTGAGAGTTTGTGATACTTTATCATAAAGTTAATAAAGAACTCTTTTATTAATTAACTTTCCATGTCTAGTTTTTTAATTTTAATAACACATAAATTTTCAAGACAACAAAGTAAACTTCCATCTATTTTTATAATTTCAATTAACTAGTTAGCGTAAGTTTAAGAAGAGCAACATAATTTATAATTTTGATAAACTACGTAACTTAAACTAGATTTTTAGTGTAAAGAGAGGATTCAAAATAATGATCATACCACTAGACTAACTAGGTGAAGATTTCTAGTGTTGAAATGAAAATGACTTTGATCACTAGCACTTGACTCCATCTTCTAGAAGAATATCCCCTCTTAAACGTGATTAACCATCCTTGAACTTAGTTTGTGTTTGAGTTAAAAAAAAGTGATGGGTGGAGGGTGTAGGGAGGTGCGTTAGTTAGAGTGGTGGTGTAGGCGGTGATTGGCTAAAAGAATAAGGTGATAGTGAGAGTAAGATGTTTGTGAGAGTGTTTGTCGTCATGGGATCCTCTTATAAACTCCTAAATTAACTAAATTACGCCAGATGACAAGTAACACATATTGTTGGTATTTATGTATGCAATCCGATAACTTGAAAGGGAGTAAGGGTGGAAATCACCTTCTCAACTTTTGACTTTTCAACCTATCTAAATGGTGTAAACTCCCAATATGGTAATTACTTTATAAGTTTTTTACTTTATTTGTTTCTTTTCACATTTGGTGTAAGTATGAGAAAGCATCCTTTAATGTACATAAAAATCATATTGGATTCTTAGAACCGATTTTGGTTGATAGGTAAGCCTTAAAAAGTGTGTGGCTAGATTAGGACTATATATCATAATTCCAAAATCCATGAGTATATATCCATCCTCTTTGATGTAATGTTTTAATTTTAGTTATTTTGTCACCTTAGGAATCTTAGTGTTTTAAAATTTTCACAAGTTGGTGTCTACTTATTGCATGCATACATCGATTTGTTCATTAAGTTGTCATATTTTTGTAACTTAGTGACACACTAGGTTTATTTAAATTAAACTAGTTTAGATGCATTATATAATTATTAGTTTAGATATATGTATCTTGAAAACGTTTAATAAATATATATTCCTAAATGTTTATTTTATAGTATAAGCATAATATTTTAACAAATCTTTTTTATTTGAAGTTTTTATAACTAGTCTTTTGATAAACACATTATTCTCGTTTAAATAAATAGATGTCGGGCGTACTTGTGATGCTTCCCAAGGATCCAATATGACCACTTCACTTAGGTCTACGTAGCCACAATATTGTTCTATGGAAGCGGGCGGGCTGTTAGAAGTTCGGCCCGCTTGGTGGTGCCCCTCTGGATTATTGTTGACTCAACATTGATTTCGTGCTTGAGTTGGAGGGCTCTACCTCCATCCATTGAGTAAAGTAAAGGGAGGGTTTGCTACAGTGATTCGGGTGGTTGGTGGCCCCTTCGAGAGTTGCGGCTCCTTGCCACTGCATGAGTGGTAGCTCACGCTCAAAAGTCCTCCGACACGAGTCCTAGTCGTTGCGCTGCGGTCCGTTTCCCGGCTTCGCTTGCGCGATGCTCCTATTACACTCGTAGTCTCTGAAGGATGAGAACCAACTATGTAGCATCTACACCGAGAATTCAAGTATTGTATACGTCATTAGTAACCGATTCAATAAATCTATGAAGGTTCCGAAATGAAATAAGTTATTTATCTTAGTACATAAAAACCCTTTTAAAATTAACAAGTAACTCTTTTATAATTTTAAGTATAATGTATGTCCTCTAAAGTCCATTATAACCAACACACTTCTATGTGTTAAGTCCAAATGTCAACACTCAAGTAATTAATATGTTGTTACTTGTTAGATATCATAATAAGTTTCGTATATCAAGTCACTACATCTATACGTTCACAAGTTTGTTAAGAACCTTTAATAGTTCCACTTACGCTTTTACTAGTTATTTCTTGTTATTTTTATACTTGGGTGAGCATTTATAACATAAACACTAATATTAAGTATGTAATAATGTATAAGACTAGGTTTGATTTATGCTCACCATAAGTGGATTTCACATAGGTTGAGCAAGAATAAAGAAGATTCTTGAGCTCGGACAATCCTTTGAAATAGTAATACCTTCTTGATCGAACAAACGCCTTAATAAGCCTTCTTGGTGGTTTTAAGATAATACAATAGGTATGTAAGAATGTTTCTTTGCAAGGGAAGTGTGATTTGGTTCTAAGTGTTCAAAGTCTCTTATATTTATATACATTATAACTGTACGTATTATATTGTCGAATTTAGAAAAGATATGAGGAGGGCACGATAGAAAATAGAATAGAGTTGAAAGTACTTTCTTCTATGTTTACAATCTTTAGTCTCTTTTTTGATGAAAGAATCCAATAATAATGCTTGGAAAAAGTTCAACGTGTTAGTTTATATATATGTTAGGGTGGGTCGCCAAACAATATGCACTTCATATGTTAACAAAAAGCCAGAGGCCAATTGGGCAATTGGTTTGAAGGCAAGTTATTTTACAAAGGAGAAAAAAATAGAAGTATGAGAACGATTTATAGCCTCAAAAAGATATTAAAAGAAAATAAATAAAAAATCATAACTCAAAATTTAATAAAAAAACGAAAAAAATAAAAATATAAAAATGCTTCCACCATCTTTTTCGTTCTCATAAAAAAACAATGATAAGTGAAAAAAGTCGTTGTGTCTTTTTCATTTAGCATTGTGTTTTGTGTTTATTTTCATCATTGATTGTGTTTTTTTCTTAACATTGTATCTTTTTTTTCTTTATATTGTGTTATATTACTCAGCATTGTGTTATATTTTGTTCGTTATCGTGTTATATTTTGCGATATATTGTGTCTTTTTTTAGTTATAATTGTGTCTTTTATTCATTTTTGTTATTGTGTCTTTCATCTCGGCGTTGTGTCTTTTCGACAATCTTTGAATTTTTTTGTATTTTTGTATTTTTTTAACGTGAATGCTAGCGGAAACATTTTATTTTTTTAATTTTTTTTCGTTTTTTATTTATATTTTGAGTTATGGTTTTTTTTTGAATTTATTTATAAGTGGTTTTTTTTATCACAAATTCTTTTCACACTTCAAATTTTTGTCTCATTTTATCTTTTATCTTTACCCTAAATTTATTTAACTTACAACTTTTGTTTTCTCACAATTTTCTTCCTCAAAAGGGCTAACCAAAAATTTAATATGGGTTTGTTACATGGGCCCATCAATGTTTATCAAACTAGCATATGCTTTAAAATGAAAAATTATATTTAAATAATCTCATCCGTTAATTATTGACAAAGAACATTCTCAATCAATGGAATGCTTGCTGACGGTCCCATCTTTTAACAAAACCTAACGTTAGTTGCCGAAACATGTTTTCTCTCTGGAAAACTCAACATTTTCCGCGAAAAACTCAACCTAAATAAACATTTAAACGAAGTAGTTAGAACGAGATATTTAGATTAGTATATTGTTGGAAACATAGACGAAGATTTTTAATTCAGAAGAAGTATGAATTTCTCATATATTCGAGCTTTCAGGGTTTGCTGGAATTAGGGGTGTGCAAGGAACCGAAAATACCAATCCGAAATCGAAAAACCGAATCGAAACAAAAACCGTTGGTTTGGTTTTATGTTTTTGTAAAACCCGCACTAACGGTTTAGTTTTGGTTTTGCATGTAAAAAAAACGAACAGAACCGAATTCCTAAATTTTTGGGTTTTTTTTATGTTTTATATTTAGTAATTTATAAGAATCTAATAAATATGTATCTCCAATATTTTGCTCAAATGTATAATAGTCTATTATTATATAATTAACAAAATTATTTATACATAAATTTATTATTTTTTGCCAACTCTATTTTCGGCCTAAAGTTTTCAAGCTCAAATGGCAAAAACCGAAACCGAACAGTTTCAAAAACTCCGAAAAATCAAAGTTTTGGTTTTCGATTTGGTTTTAGCCAAAAACCACAACGAACAGTACCACGCATACCCTTATATGGGTAAGATATATTTGCGTATAATGGAGGTGTTTACGAAATGTGTACCATACGCTCCCAAGGTTGTATCACGTTTTATAAATAAAAGGTAAGAGTTAAGTTTGTCTTCTGCAATTAATTCATTTTTATTAATCTTTTGACTTTTTAAATGTTTGTTTCTCTTCATTTTGCTACAATAAAGGATTAATGAGTGGGATGACCTCGTAAAACTAGGATCTAGTTTGTTTTATATTATTATTATTATTATACAATGGAATCTGAAGCATCAAACCTCTCTTGTTCGGAAGAATCGAAACACATCGAAATGGTACCAATGGTACTTAATAATAGAAGGATATGGCATAAATATGTAAAACTGTCCCCTCTAAAAAGATTATTCCAAAACAAATGGGCAATAGTCAGAAGAGGGGTGTCAGAAGTGAGCAAAAGCAAGGTTATTAGATACCTCAGGAAATCCCGGCAAGTACCACCAGTGCACATACCTTTTGCAATCCAAGCAGAAATAATGAAATGGCTTCCAACCAAATCGTTGTTGCGGTTCAGATCGGCTTCTAAAGAATGGAAGTCTCTGATTGATAGTTCTAAATTTGTTGTTGACTACAGCATCAACCACACTCGCCAACATCGTTTATTAGTATGTTATGAAACTGACAACTTTGACACAAAGTATGTTTGCATTGTTGATGATGAGCTTGAGCCCTTCCCGCAGCATCTGACTACTACTGATCTAGTACCTGGAGGACTTATAGCACCACTTATAACAGGTAGCTCTCAAGGCTTGTTCTGGGTGTTCGGTTATGTTGTATGTGACTCTGGAATATACATGAAGGTGATTGTTTGGAATCCATCTATTAGAAAATCAGTTGCTATTGACGTGTTACAGCGGGAATGTGTTAAAACGAGATTTGGTTTTGGGGTTTTCCCTCGCAATAGTGATCCTATGATTGTCAAGATTAATTATAGAGTTTTCGATAACGTGGGGGACATTCTGAGTTGCACTCCATGGCAAGTTGAGGTTTATGCGTTAAGCTTAGGGGCTTGGAGAAGTATACCTACTATTAATCAGCCGCACAACTCAATTTTTTTGTCGTGGAGACATGTAGGTATAGATGAGATTATTTATTGGCTTGCTGTTGATTGTGCAAAGGTTAACATGGTAGAAAATATAGGGCATAATCTAATTGTGTCATTTGATATGACGAGTGAGAAATTTATGGAAATATCACTCCCCGCAGATAGTTTAACCCGGGCTAAATCCCACAATGTGGATATATCTAAGCTAAAAGAGTCTCTTGTTATAATTGAGGAAGATATAGTTAATCATGTTTATAATGTATGGATGATGATGGAGCATGGTGTTCCAAAGTCCCTTACAAAGCTACTCACCATAAATAAACCAGATACATCAATACGAGTGCTACTTGGATTTAGAAAGAATGATGAACCTTGTGACCCACTTCCTACAGTACCTATATTTTCAACCTATACTCATGTTAATAATATACATGATATCTGTATAGATGAACTACACTCTGAACATATGAGTTATATTGGGATTTCTGGGCCGCAAATGAATTACTATGCTTGTTCCTACATGGAAACACTACTTTTGCTAGATCACTAGTTTTTATTTTGACAGGTCGGACGATTGACAAGTATGGAACTTAAAACAATCGGACTTTTTTTAGCAAGCTATGAAGCTGTATTACAGCGCATATCAAATAAGGTTAGTGAAAAGTTGGATGCCGTTCTTGTAGATGGATTTGTTATCTTTTATTCTTTTCAAATTACCATGGTTAGGATGTTGGCTTCTTTCTGATCTTAATGTTAAAACTCAAAAGCTTGATATTTCTTGATAATGCATGATTTTAGTCCTTATCTTTCTTCTTACATGTATCTTAAAGTTAAACAAAACATATATGGATGCAAGTGGATGTTTTGTTGCAGTTTACACTTTTATGTGCTTATAAGCTAGCTACATCCTTTTCATCAATCCTTTGGCTATCAAATGTAAACCAGTGGATGCGTATGAGACCGAGAGGCATTTCAAAATACCACGTCGTCTAAGTCCTTAATATGTTTATTTAGGGATTAAAAATAATCTCAAATACCATGTCAACTTTTGTCCCGAAGTGTGAAATCAATTTATGATAAATTTTTTTAGTCTCCGATACATAAAAATGAAGGGTAAATGGGACTAAAATACAGATGAAGCCAAATGTACGTATCCAAAATATCATAAATAAATATATGAATATTCAAAAACTAAGTAAAATCAAAATCTATACTGATTCACAAACTGTCTCTAGTCATTTATTTCCACAATAAGATAAACTTGTGATCTTTTTCAGTTTCCACGAACAACTATATATGCTTTCATGGCATCTTTGCATTTACATCTTAATATGCTTATTTTAAGAGGTGGGAATGATTTGGGCCACATGCTTCCACGTTCATTAACCATGCACAATTATTAAGTTGGTTTTTATTAGTCTGTTAATTAGTTTAGTTATTTCTTTTAAACATGTAGCTAGTGAGGTAGTTAACCACTTGGCTAGCTCAAGTGGTCAGCCAAATGATGAGTAAGAGCTTGATGCCGGTTGGCCTCTCAAGTTCGAATCTTGATGACGACACGAGTTTTCTATTAGAGTGTTCCTTCCCAGAGAGCTTGCTCTTGTGGGCTGACAACTCCTGTCAAGTGGCAGGGGGCTCGAAATTTTCTCGTGGAACACCTAGCCAAACTCGGATGCCAAGCGTGGGCCCGGTTAAGATAACATAGTCTTGGCCCGAGAGGGGCGGTTGGGGCTCTCTCCGAGAGCTGTGACTGAATATTCAACCACTATGAAAGTCGTCGTTCAAAAAGAAAAGCTAGTGAGGTAGTGGGTTACGTAGGTCCCAAAACAACCACTCGAACGGATTTTACACTTGATAAATGTGTCAAGACGGGCAGACCCGGTTCTTGGGCTGTGCAGTCCGTGCAAAGGCACAAGGCCCAAAACCTCAAATGAGCCCAAAAGTTTTTTTAACCTTTATATATAATTGAAAACTTATCGGTATAGTGGGTACCGGGTAGACCACGTTTTATGCCCCTGTTTGCTTAGTTGGTAATTTGACCACATAGTTTTGTTGGGTTTCACTTTCTTTTAAAAATAAATAAAAAGTTGTCGATCAAAATCATTTTATCTTTGGTTAGCTTGCACGTTGGCCATATAGGTTTGTTGAGTTTTTTTTACTATGTTTTAAGAATAAAGAAAAGGTTGAGGATCAAAATCACCAAACATGTCTTTAAAAATGTGAAATATTTAAATGTAAGTTATTCTTTAAAATTATAAAAAAGAATATTTATAAGCGACCATTTTAACTTTATTGAGTTGGTATTGATTTTGTTGTGTTAATTTAATTTGATAACTGGATTTATAGTAAAAAAAATCTTATGTTTTATAAAAGATTTTTAGTTTTATTAAACTCAAATTAACTAATTATTTTAATAACTTAAAATGTTTTAATGGATCAAACACGCGTCGACATCCTTATAGATATATTTTTATTATACTTTTTTTTTTGTTTTCCTTTACTTTTGCTATAACGAGCGCACAAAACCGATCGAGTCCTGTCTCGCACAATGCGCGGATTGATAATTATTTATATTTAGATAAAACTTTTTTTATGTGCTGAAGTGTAGTCGTGACGATTAGTTTGTGTATTCGTGTTTTGATATTTGGGGTTCGTTGTCGAGTTCCCCGTGCAACGCGCGTGTGCAACATTACTAGGGGTTATGTAATCGGGAATATTGCAACTCACATACCGTCTCAAACCTATGAAAATTTTCAAAGGTAATCTCAAACCCGTCCGATACCCTAATGGGACAGATACCAGTCCCAAATGTCCCAAGAAAGACTTATTTAAAATCGACATGTTTCAAGAAAGACTTATCGGATTGTGAATGTTATCTATTGAAATGGAAATATTATAAGGTACGGACTATAAAGACTTGATTGAGAGCTTCGCTCACAAAACGCTATGAGAGCCTCAAAAATTCGCTTAAGTTCGCTTATTTTGATACACTAGTTTTTTGTTTGTTTATTATATAACAATTATATTCATATCAACATATCATGGTTTTTTGATATATAATTGATGAATTTATATTATGAGAAAGCCCAAATTTTATTTCGCACAAGGCCTAAAATATTTTTATCATTCTTGGGGACGGGCCTGGAGACGGGTGCAGTAAATCAAACGACCGAACATAAATATAAAGATAAAGACAAGATATGAACGATCTCATTATCGATTCAAAGATTGATAACATAAACAAAGAACTGACCCACCCAAGCTGAGCTCCCCTTGGGTGGTGATTTATATCTTACAAAACACACATAAAATAAACACATAAAGCCTCTATATATATTAAAACATAACATATTTTAGAAACCTTATCACGTTGAAGCTAAACGCGCGACCTCGAAGCTCTCATTTCGTGTCCGGTTTCCTCGTCGGATTAAATTATTTACTTGACCATTAGATATATAACGGGTTTCGTAATTTGATATCGCAAGTCACACTTTTTAGCCTTACAATCACCCCATTGGCTTGTGATATCAAAACATCGTCGAACCGTGTCTCGCATCTTCACGAATCAACCCGATTAAGCTGAAGCCTTTTCAATAACCCCCTAAAGTTATGATCCACCGAGGACAACGATCAAATGAACAAAGCTTGTTATTTCCTTTTTAAGTCCAAATTCGTATCCTATTTGTTCAAAGTTTCTCAACTTCTCGAACGCCTCGAAAATAACATAGAAATAACATGCTTTGAACATGGTCCAACAATGATGAAACCTCTAACGCATTTGACTTTCTTCAATTGGTCAACCCAAATAACACCAATAACATGCAGCCCAAATATGATCTGGCCCACATACACTCAGCCCAAACTAAAATAACTAGAAGGTCCATCAGACTTTGGGCCATATCATGTATTATAATCATGCAGCCCAAGCCAAAGCCCACATCTTTATAGCATTCAAATTTCAAACTAGGGCACATGAACATAAACATCATGATGTCCAAGTAACTTCCGGCCGCCACATCCTTGTGACCGCCGGAAAAGATGATCCGGTTACCGGCCGTCGTAAAAACGAATTCTGGCCACCGGAGCCCCACCATCCGCAGTCTTCCTTCCTTTAACAAATGACCACCAAACACCAAAACCCTAGTGCAACCTGTGTGCCGCCATCTTCTTAACCACATGTGACTGGAAAATTGCCCACCGGAAAAGCGATCTCCGGCCACTCTCGCCAAAAACGCGATCTCCGCCAACATTCATGGCCACTTCATATTCAACATTAAATCATCATCCCCACTTCTGATCCAACACCACCAGCCGCCACCATCATTTGTCGGAAAACTGATTCTGGTACCTACATTTATCAACCTTGCAAGTCTGTTATGCTATCTTGTATCACACCACGACCAACAACGGAATATATCGAGGTATAACGTATTGATTGGACAGTGACTCAACACTATTTAAAGTGGCAATAATTGTTTATTGAATTACATTTATTTAAGTACATGTGTCATTCAAAATAAAATTCACCCAATATATCTTTCGATTGAATAACCTAAAGCTAAACTAAAATCCTGTCGTAATTCAAATCTTCAACTAACGTATCCTGTAACAAGTGTAAAAATAAAGGTTGATTAACATAAAGTTGAGTGAGCAATACACAAGTTTAAATATATAACAATTGTAAAGATTGTGTTGCATAACAACTTGTACATTCTACAATTAATATTGTATACCACTCACACGATCACCACTACTCCCTCCAATGGCAGTTAAGTTGTATACCACTCACTTGTCGGTCACCAGAAGTCATCCGTCGTTGTTCAACTTCCTTGGCGTCCTTCTCTGTTCTCATGTACAAAGGTATGGCCGCTGCATTTGATTTGTGAGATAGCCTACCTCTGATTAAGGTTTTGATTTTCAATCGTTTAATTATTGTTTTGCAGGTACCTAGGGTTCTTTTTAAAGTCAATATACCTCCTTCTACAGCTAATCTCTGTTCATTTTGAAATCGGGTATTTGTGCCATTTATCTAATTACTTAACTTGTTCACAAATATTGCTTATTCTAAACTACAAAAAGCACAGACAAATTGATTAATGATCATAATTTTAGTTTCAATGTTTGTTTTTTAGAACTATCTAATCCTACAATTTAACAAAAATATTACTTATTTTTAGGTCATGCACTAGTTAACTGATAATACTCCGTTTTGGGGTAAAATCACACCAACAAATATATGAACATATTTTCTGACTATATCAAAATTGCAGAGTAATATTTGAGCATTCACATGATGGTCTTCCTTTTAGCTGACAAACCATATTCAAGTGCATGTAAGCATCATATTGTTGCAACATACAACCAACATATGTTTATATTAATAATTATAACTCCTTTGCAGCAGCTACTGCGTGAATACATCACCGACAACCGATACAATTGATTGGGTTTGCTTCAACGAATAAATGGCATAGATGGTCGGTATAAACCACAAGGAGATTACATAGATCCTAAAATACTTCCAGCCCTGATCCAATCTAGTATTTGTTTGACAGTTTTAAAGTTGTTTTTATGAATAAAGTTAAAGCCGAAAGGCGAGCAACTCACCTGCAACAACTTGAGCAGTTGACCGTGGAGTTTTGATAACCTAAAGTGGACCTTCTAATTATCACACTTCAGGTTTCGGGACTGTTGGGTCTAACTGCCACAGTTTCGGATGTTATGTGATCGAAACAAATATGATGTGCTTTTGGTTACGTTTGAAGGTGATTAGCTGCTACATTCTTCGTTGAGTGTAAGATGTCGTCTTATATATGCAAAAGCATGTATAACACAACAACTGGAGCTGGAGGTATTTAATAAAGCTCATCAAGTTTGTAGTAGCAAGTTCATAACACCTACCAATCAAACAAAGTTTCCCCACACCCCGCAACGTGGGGGGCGCAAACCTAATTATAATGTAAAGCAAAACAATTCTAATTTGAATATGAATAATTTCAACATTAATGATATATACAACAATGACCAAATAAACTAGATGTGGACCCTTTCGGTCTAGCATAAAGTCAGCTTACCGGGGTAATGTATACATACTAGATGAGGATGTGGTGACCCAATCACTAAAGAATAAAAATAAATACATAACCATGTAGCCATCTCTTTGGCGAAGTAGGAAGCTATCTTCTTCTTGTTTCTAACAGCATGAACATAATGACTGGAAAACATTTTATAGGGATTAAATATATGATTTTTATGAGAAGGAAAAATCATGAGGTTAAATAAATCAATCATAACAATCAAGTTTAGTCATTAATTGAGGTTGTAATTGAGGATTTAAGACATTTTTAAATAAAAATGATGCTTCAATAATTTTATTATTGAGGTTTTATCTTGAAATCGTAACATCCATTAATCACTATGAATTTCATGCTTCAACCAACATGTAAATAAATGAAAGTAAGGAGGTTGAAATTTCATGAATCACTGTGTTTATCCAACAAAACAAGTGATATTTAAAAATAAAATCAAAATTTAGGTGTTGGATCATCCATGAATCACTATGAACTTTCAACAAAACAATTCATAAAAAAAATGAGATGAGGGTGTTGAAGTGAACAGTTGAAGTATTTCAAGAACCACCCTGAATTTTCATACTCCACCCATTCATTCAACTAAAAATAAAAATTAGAAAACCATGTTTAGCTACAAATCATCGTGAATTCAGTTATAAACGAGGAAGATAATTAACCATTAAAATGATTACACTGACGCATTGAGGATTGTAGATTCATGTAATGTTTGGTGTGGTATGCTTTGGCCTAATAGGTTCCACTACCCTCATCGAACACCACCTGAAAAGCAACCGGATCTCAAGGTTGATTGAGATTTTTATGCATTGCATTGCTTTAGGCCTGCAAGCCTTGGTGTCAAGGGTCTGGATTGCAAGTGTGTCACCTTCTAGTTACTACATACCCGTCACATGAATCAACCTCAAGGAGGGGGAATAAAAATTGAATACGCAACAATTTTTAAGAAATTTCCCAAATTAAATTACGACTAAGATTTTGAAAATAAATTTTGAAGAGAATGCATAACATTGGAATGGTGTGTGGCTTTTAGTGTACACGAATAATATTAAATAAACAAATAATTAATACTAAAGCTACGAACAATCAATGATACAACTAGGGTAAACATATAAGCACGTGTGAGACACTTAGCATGTTACTTGGTCATCACGCCTAATGGCCTGCCACACCCCGACCAACGTCGGAACCCATTGCGGATCAGAACGACACGTGTCGCAAAACGTGCAATAGTGAGGCTTTACCACTATATACGATCTAATATGACTCCTCTTTATCCTATAAAAGATGCATTGCAATGTTGAAAATATTGTCCTTGCTTTTATAGTATTTAAACAACAAACAAAAAAATTAACTTATAATAATGTAGGTGGTTGGATTTCTTTTATATGAAATGTGGAATAACAATTTTGTAATAATGGTAATGTAGTATTTGCAAACAAAACAATTGCTTGGCCTTGGATGAGTGCAGTAAGTAATATGATATAAATTTGAGTGACCATCACTTTGATTACACACAATAGAAAGGACATTGATGGCTTAAAACAGAACTGCTATGCCTAAGGTGTGTACCATTTTTAGCATATTTAAATCAATCGTTTTGTAAAAACAAATTTGCAGCCTGGATGTCTTAAAAGCTCATTTTATCAATCTACAACTAAGACACTAACTAATGCGCATGCATTGCGGGTCTTGATAACATAGCTTTTAATCAAGCATTGCATCAATTACAGAAAGATTAAACTAGCACCATCAATTACACTTTTTTATTTCCCGAAAATACTAAAAATTAATAAACTGATCCATCAAATTTTTCCATAGGAAATCAAATTTTCATCACCATTAAAGTCATCACCATCAAATGTTTAACAAAATACTTCTACCTATTAAACATACTAGAACAAACAGACTTTTCATAGCCCAAGCCCTAACATCATATAACATGAATCAAATACTTCCAGAAGGTTGACTCATAGAAGAAGAACCCTCACCGCCCGCGCCCACTACCATCTTTCTAAAAGCTTTTGTAAGTGGGGCCAAGTCCGGCTCAACATAAGACTCTTCCTTATATTCAAGAGGTTTTTCCCATGCGTCTACAATTTTGAGCAAACTAGTCATTGCATATCTGATGTTGGGTCTTTCAGACGGATTAGCTGCAGTGCAAGCCCGTGCCAGACGAGCAACTTTGGTGATCTCAGCTATTGTTTTCTCTTCAGCACACATGGGACGAAGATATTCATCTACACAACCGGGTAAGTCAGCTGCGGTTGTGTTTGGGGTAATTGCAAACCGGTTAACCAGGAGACTACTATCATCAAAGATAGTTTCGTCCAGTGCTTGTCGCCCACTGATTAGCTCCATCAATATGATCCCAAATGCATACACGTCCATCTCTTTTGTCGCTTTCTCTGTACCTGTCATGACAAAATTAGAAAAGGTAAGTAACTTGTTGATTTAGTAGATAAACAATTGGTCAACATGTAATCGGGTCAAAAAAATTGAAAAAAAGTTCTTTATTCATTTAGCTTTAATGAAGCTTCTTTAATTAAATATAACTTTAATAAATACTCTTTTTTGAAAAAAAGAAAAAATAAAACTTCTTTCAACTCCAACCCGAGTTACAAAATTAAAGGAGAATCAAAGAAGCCGTCAATCGGAGCAGTTCATTCTGTTATCTCGATTGTGTACATATACAACTAACTAGCCAACTAACTAACTAGTTCTCTTACAAACGTTTACACGAATTGACACTATAAATCCCACTAAACTACTTTTACACTTTTAATTCTTCTAGTTGCAACTATTGCTAACATACTACGATTTTATGCTGATATATAAAATAAGGCATTGTATGGATTAACTCATTATAAACAGTGGTTGAATTACATTAAGTTCATTTAATATCATTTCCATCAAAATATATTTATTTATTTGTTAACTTTTCAGGATTGTACATTTAAATGGTTCTAATGTTTTACTAATTAACACATGATCTTTAATTGCCAAGTTGCAGCTTTCTGTTGTATATAAAGTCTTTATTGTTTTATTAAAATGTAACTGTGTAGGACAATTGACCTCACCAATTAATTTTAACCATATATAACTAAAAAATGATATGTTTATATTTCTATTAGTTGTTTAAATTTTATAACAAGATAATAAAATCTCAGATTGGTCAGACAGGTGGGCGGGTCAAATTGGACCGATAGAAACTTCCACGCTTCTAATAACTATAAATGTAATTTCATGACAAAAATAAATGTTTAAGGGAGTTAGTTCTTACCATCAAATTCTGGTGCTAAATAACCAGAAGACCTTGCAAATTTTGACTCAGCCGACTTCTCTCCATAGCTTGTTTTTGAAATCAGACCAAAATCAGCGATCTTAGCTCTCATATCATCACCAAGAAAAACATTAGAAGAACTTAAGTTCCCATGAGCGAACTCGCGAATCGCGAAAGTATGTAAATATTCGATTCCCTTGGCAATATCTAGAGAAATTGTAAGCCTTTGGGCCCAGCTAAGAGGTTGCCAACCTTCATGCTTTTTCCATTCAAATAAATGCTGACTCAATGTCCCTTGAGACATATATTCATACACTAATAGTATCTCACCTACACTTTTAGTGACACAGTGACCAAGAAAATGCACAATATGTCTATGCTTAATTTTGGTTTGACCTCCTTTCACACCGAGTTTCATTCTTTTCACCGCGATGCTTCTATCTTCAAGTTCCCCTCTATATGTGACCCCAGAGGCACCATGTCCCAAAATATTACTCTCACTAAAATTCCCAGTGGCCTGTTGAAGAAATAGAAATGGAAACTTCACATTTCCGACATCATAACCCTCTATGTCAATGATTTCTGGAGCTCCCGTTTCTGGATTTTGAGCCATTAGTACCTCTTGATTTTGAGCCATTAGTACCTCTCCCGCGTCTGGATTCTCATTCGCTTCTAGATTTTGAGCCACCGGTCCCATTTCAGTATTGGGTACTGGATTAGAATTAACATGAACATACCGCATGTGGCACAAATACAACCCTACCAAGCAAACAAAAAGCGCACCAACACAAATACTAACAATCGCCAATATATTCATTGAAGATTTACTAGCCACAGCCAACAACCGATTACCTTGATGTAGAAACTTGACATGATGGGGGAAATGGGGTATGCGGCCAGAAAGGTGATTGTATGAAACGTCAAACAGTTGAAGTTCCATCAGTTTGGTAAGTGAAGCCGGAATTGAACCGATGAGGTTAACATTGCTAGCTTCAAATGATTGAAGATTTAAGCACTGAGAGAGATCGTTGGGGAGTGTCCACGGTGACAAATGTGGATTATCAGAAATATTGAACTGCTGGAGCGTTTTGACATTGTGAAAAATATCGGAAGGAACTGAAGTGAAATTGTTACCGTCAAGTAACACTCGGACCAGGTGAGTGAGGTTTGCTAGAGTAGGTAGGTTACCGGAGAGTGATTTGCGTTGAACGGCTAGGGTTGTGAGGTGAGAGAGGCTGTTTAGGTCGGAAGGTAGGGTTCCGGTGAGTGATTCAGATCTAGTTAGGTTGATAACGGTTACGAATCTCAAGCCGTCACATGAGATTCCTTCCCACTCACAGTAGCTGCTGCTGGTGTTTTTCCAGCTGGAGAAGGCGGTGACATGCCATTGATTAGAGTAGAGTATGGTGACGAGAAATTAGAGGAGTGTGGTTTTGCCAACTAAGCCCTAAGATATTTATATAGTGGTCTGGTGTTGATTTTTACACTATTTTTCAATACATTATTATATTATATTGTAATAGATAAATGGATCCTCTCTAGCCTTATCTTGTTTCCTTTCAAGTAACAACATTTCGATGACATGTAATAATAATAATAATGTGTTGTAACATAACTTGTTATAGTTATAATTAAATTTCTTTTTGGTAGATATTACACGATATAATATATTAAAAGACAAAGCTAAGCTTGCTATGAACAATACTTTTTGAATAAATTTTACACGACCTCACTAGCTTGTTTGGGTCGGGATAACAAAGTTCAGACAATTTGGAATAGCTAGTTGTGGTTAAGGTTTCTCATAGGATGAGATAACATTCACAAGTAGCCATTTTTATCTTTAGGTTTTTAACTAAAGTTTGTTACAACGTGAAGGAGTTACAAATTAAGGTGGTGGTAGTGATAAGCAGATATTATTGTGGGATTGTTGGTCGTGGACGGGGATGGATAATTAACTAATTGATATGCACCGCAAGCTAACGTATACGTATGGACGTGACCCACCATACACTTAATTAAGGTTGACGATCTCTTGAAAGCTGAAAGTATAGGAATTTGCCGTGGTTATGTGTCTTTTGGCACATATCGTATGGAGTGTGCACATCCTGGAGACTTCAATGTATCGACAAAGGTCTTATGCCTACAAATATGTTTCATTGAATTTATGTCAAATTCATACGATATTTGATATTTGTTGAAGGTATCTCATGAAAATGTGGGTTTCTTTTGAAAATCACGTATTTTCACTCTAAAGGAGTTACAAAGGAGCTCCCTAAAGAATGTAAGCACAAGAGTCTACATAAGTATTATGTTATGGGAAAAAACCAAAGTAGTTAGTGATTTTATATTTTTATGTGTAGTTGTTTAATTGGTGTACTCTCTAATCAAATAAATTATTCTGGGTTAAAATGTTTGTGTATCCCGGCCGGTTTGGTGGTTATCTTTCAAGTAATAGCTAGGTTTGGTCAATCTTGGTTGTTAAGTTCAAAATTTCTTTTTAATTCCTTTTAAAATTTAACTCATATCTAAGTATTAATTGTCGATAAAGTATGATATAAATGATATTAAATCTTACTAGATTATGTGTACTTATTGAAATTATGTATCTTTTGTTATAACGATATATACCTAATATTAAACAACATTTGTAAAGATATTACTTATTGTTGTAAAATGGTGTAATAATTTACTATTATAGTACTAAGAAGAAAAGGTAGAGAAAACAATCTGTAAATTCAGAAAAACAATGTATATAATAATGCAAGAGACGTGATTACTGATTAGACAAGACTTTGTTTTTTTAAACCTACTCATAAGTCACACCTTGACTACTTTTATTCGACTAAACACGTGACACTGTTTAAACCATTCCATTGACAATCCTACAATACCTGTTACCCTTTCTGAATCAGATCCTTTCAATCACTAAAACAGAAATTATGATAGCATGTATTTTAAAAGCCGACCTTGCCTTTCCTTTGACCTCAAGCTTCAAGAAAGCGAAAAATAAAATAAATTAAAAAAAAAAAACGGTCACCTCAAGAAGTGCATGAAAACAGTGTGTTGACCTAGTGAAGTTGGTTGGCTAAGGAGAAGAGACAAATGTACGTATGGAATTTTCCACAAATTCTGCAATCTTATACGATCGTACACAAGCCATACGATCATATGGAACCAAAGGGTGTGTGGATAATTAAGTCAAATGATGTATGGATAATCAGAGACTTAATTAATAACTTAAACTTAAATAACTACCTTATAAACTTGAAATAATTATGTTATCAAGATAATTATGTAAAACAGTACGTGTTGGATCTAAAAGTTAAAACAAAATGAATAAATACTTCACACTAATTGTATAAATAGCAGTATAAGGTAGTGACGGCTCGGCTATGCATTGCATACTGAAACTGTGAAACATAACGTCTAAAAACTCACGTTAATTATTTAGAAAAGGTGATATAAAGTCGTATCTTTGGGATAAATATCTTTTTACTTTAAATACAACTATTTCTATAATTTTCATATAAACGTAGTTATCTTTTTTCCTTTTCTGTTTAACCAGTTCAAACTCAAAGGTATTAAAGTGACAATCTAAGTCCGCATAAATGTGTAAATTATTTAGAATATAAATCACAATAAACTAGTAATAATCCATTTCAAAGCACATAATATAATCCAAGACTTGCTGCGACGTAAGAAGAAAAAAAAAGTTGTTAATAACAATTATATTATATATAAAGCCAAACCTATTATAGTAAGGTCTTTGCAATTTCAATCCTTTCGGTTTAATAATGTTTCAAGTAAACCTCCTAATGTTTTAAACTATTTTATCTTTGATTCAAAATATTTTTGTTCTTTAAACTTTGATTACTTTGCAATTTACCCCCTCAAAAACATTCATGGTTTTAAATTTTCTTAATAACATTTGTTTTCCTTTTGTTATTATTTATATTTTTAGTTATTGATTCATTTTTAATGGTTAATATACAAAGTTATGACATGTTTATTTAATTTATATCACATACAAATTTTTATTAAAGCTGTTAAAACAGAGGCTGGTGTAGTCCCAATAAAATATATAAGTTTAGTTGAAAGCTAAGTTGTATTCATAATACTATAACACAATGTCATTTTGTATCGCAAGCTATATACCAAGTGCCAGCTTCACATCCCGTAATAAACTGAACAGGTTCCGACCAAGTTCTTTTGATATTTAAGTAAAACATTTTTTGTTGCGTCAAAGTAGTTAGTAACTTTATGTCTGCATGTTTTAATTGGTGTAGTCTCCAATCAAATAAATTGTTGTGGGTTCAAATCTTTGTGTATACAGGTTTGCTGGTTATCTTTCAAGTATTAGGTATCGTTTTTCAAAAAAGTTGGTGAATTTAGGTTAACTTCAGTTTTTCTTTTTCCTTTCATAATAAAACGTGAAACTCATATCTCAATATTAACTGACGATAAAATTTAAGATAAATGAAATTAAATGTCCAACACAACGTAGGACATGTTCGTTTCCAATTTGCTGTGAAATATATACTTACACAACATTTTTTTATATATATATATATACTTTTTTGAAAAGCAGTAATATTAAAAAGGCATTAGCAAGTAGCTAAGCCCATAACTCATAACAATGTACCGTGCACTAAAAACAATCAGCAAAAGAAACAAACAAAATACCGACTTTTAGCAACTAAGACCAATCAAAAGACCACCAACTAGACCATTCAACAATAGCCATCTTAGCAAGGTGTTTGAGCCACGAGAACAAGCTGATTTTAATGTTGTCCAAGATCTTCTTCCCGCAAATAGTTTCGCTTCTAAAAACCTTCGTGTTTTCGGGCATTCCATTTATATAAATATCACACAACATTTATATGAAGATATTATTTATTATTGTAAAATGTTGTAATATATTACTATTATAGTAATAAAAATAAAATGAAGATAACTATATGTAAAATAGGAAAACAATGTATATACTTTACTATTAGACAAGACTTTGTTTTAAATTAAAACCTACTCACAACTTGACAACATTTCTTCGTCTAAAAACGTGACACTGTTTAAATCATTCCATTAACGTAACAATTCAGATTCACTATTTATACATACAAATGTATGTATGCATGTATATGTATGACCCAGTGAGGTGTCTGAAAACAGTGCAGGTGGCGAGCATGATCCAGTGAAGCTGATTGGTTAACGAGAAGAGACAAATGTATATTCGTATGTATGCTTTTTTTAGGAGGGGTCTGAAAACACCAGATAATTCGCAGTGGAAGAGACAAATGCAAATGTATGTATGTATGTATGTATGAATGTATTCTTTTCTAAAACTCCACCAAACGTGTACACATTTATTTATTTATTTATTTGAACGACCAATTTTTATTAGAAACCATAAAAGAACTTGAGTGACAAAATATATATATATATACATACTAGTCTTGAACAAACACATCAAAGTGTATACACACCCGATTACAAAGACATCTGATTACAATACATATTCAAAAGCAAAACGAACTCTAAATTTATCATTTAACCCCTTCTATTTCTCTCTTATATTTTACCCGATGAAAACTGTATTTTCTGTTATCCTCCTTGAGTCTGGACTCGTTTATTGTAAATTATTTATAATATTTAAATCACAATAAACTAGCAATAATCCATTTCATAGCATAAGAAGCATGTAATATAATCTAAAATTTGTTGCGACGTAAGAAGAAAAAAAGGTTGCTAACAACAATTTGTATTCTATACGTTACTTCACGCTAAATTTTTATATAGAAGTTTTTCATTAAAGTTTTACAACCTAGCGGGTCCCGGTGAACCCGCGACCTAACCTATAATGTAGGCCAGTCCCTGACCGTCACAGACCTAATAAATACCGACCGAATTCACGATGATCGGCAACCGCAACTAGTGGATTTTCCAACTGAAGAAGGGTTTATATTTTGAGTTTAGTGTCTTTGTTATTTACTTTTTGAACTCATATATTATTCGATCCATTTAATCCATTTTGTTTTTTCTTTCTATTTTTTTTTATTTTTTATTTTTCTTGTTGAAAATAATAATATACTAATACAATTCAATGTTTTATTGGCTTGAGTTTTTTTTATGCAATGAGCTGGAGTCAAAACTGAAGTGGGCTGCTGGGCTTAGTTACTGATTGGGCTCAAGACTAAAGTGGGCTTGTAGTTGTTGTAAGTCTCAAAACGTTAAGATATTTTTATTGCTGCTATATAATAAAGAGTTTTATTATTATTGAGAACACAGAACGCTTCCCTCTAAAAAGGTGGTTAGACGAGTTGTTGATAGATCTAAGGTTTGGTTAGATCTTGAGTGTTATGTATTCAGATTATCATAGTGATTATCTGTGTGGACGAGTGAGACGAAGTAATTGTGTTCTATGATTGGTTTATTGATTACGAGTAGTAATAAAATTGGTTTCAACTCTTCTCTTTTGACAGTTTTCTCTCATACCTCTTTTATCTTTAGAAACCTTCGCCTGTCCATTCGTATATTTTTTCCAACATGATCAGGATACTATCAAATAGAGACGATCGACTAACAAGAAGCTAGAGAGTTCTAAGACCAAACCCAATGCTAAGACTGCATGTACTCGTAGCATAATGGAGCACTATATATATCTCACAGAATTCATAGAAATTTCATTGATATCATAACTTCATAGCCGTTTAAGGCACGGATCGATTAACCGGCCACATTATAAGAAAATAACCACAACGATGAAGCGAAAAGTTTCTCATGCTTAATAATATGCTCGTGCATGGTTTATGATTACACGGGACTGTCCGGAGTCAGTAACCAAAGGAGGGATGCATTCGAAACGGATATATCGCTTCTATTTCATTCTTCTCTTTTAGTTTCTCAGCAATAGAAGATTTAGAGGCGGCCATGTTATTAATTAAGCCACACAATATGTTTATTTTCAAATTGCAATATAAAAGAGGGGTTGAAAAGTACCCATAGTCTGAATACAAGCTCCTTCATTCAAACACATTAACCAAAGTCTAGTTACTTATGAATCGGTGACTTGAACTCATAAGGGTCAAAAAAATTAGCTAAAAGGAAGTGGGAAAATGCATGCAAGAAAATCCCATGTACGTTGTTGTTGTTGTTGTTGTAATCATTCTTAAAAGGTTAATTATTGGAACTTAACAATTAACATAATTGATTCATAGAGTGAAAAGACTTCATGTCAGAGACTGAGAATGGCATAAGTTTTCAGAAAATAGAATTCTAAGCCATTAACTAATTATATAAATTAAGTCATAATAAGAATTAAGAACACATGAATTTCAGCACAAAGCCCTTAAAATTTTTGACTGTTTCCATGATGATCACCTCCAGTTTACATCACATGAAGATGATAATCAAATGAACTACGACTTTTTCACGCAAACTTATCAAGAATAATTTACTTCTATAACGACATAACGTACAATGTTCTTGCTTATTAGTATTTTTCGTGTTTAGAGAGGATTGGGCATGATGATGCAATTGACAATCATATGATTGATGTGATATATGAACCAAACCGAATGCAACATTGTGTGTGTAACTCGTGTCACCATTCTAGTTTCTAGTTTGCAAAAATATGCATGTATGTTGGTGACTAAAATGATGATTTCCCAAGATGTCATATGGTATTTCAGCTTACAAAAAGGGCATGTAAGCATAGTCCAAATGCTTGTTGTACGATTAAGGTCATAGTGTTTTGACTTGGTAAGAGTTTTTGTTCGTAAAAGGGTAAATAATGTCATCTATCTTTAAAAACCGACTTGCTTTAATTAGAAGCAGTTTGGTTATTCAGTTTTGAAATTCGGTTAGTTCAGTTTTTTGGTTAATAATTGAAAACGTAAGGAAAGAACGATTTGGGTTGGAGTTTTATAATTCAGTCCAATCCAGTTAACAAGAACGCGAAAAAGTTGTATGAGTTTCATCAAAACTCTTAGCTTAGATTTATGGACATTTTAACCGCTCATTCTATAACATACTAATATAGTGGCAACAAGTGAACAATTTAGGTCAATGCAGGTGGACTCTTTTGTGAGTGTGGGCCCTTTAAAGTCAGTCATTGTATTTGAATTTTGCAATTAGATAAACAGAGTTATTGGTTTTTAATACTCTCAACTTTTTCTCATTGGTAAATAACACTCATTACTTTTGATTTGTCGCACACCACTCCCAACTTTCACCGTATTTTCTTATACCACCTCTCCGTCTAAAAGAACACTAACCTCATTAATGTTTTGGACTAAAAATGTCATTCAAATTAGTTGAGGGGGGGCATAAATTTTATTTTTACACACATAAGCTACCAGAGAGAGAAAGAGATTGTCAATCAAATAAAGAGAAAGTCAATGAGAGGGAAAAATACGGTCTGCCATGTTTTCCGGTGACGATCTGGTATGGCTTCCATGTTCGTCGACGAACTCCCAATACAACGACAAGACGGGGACGGTGGTAATTGTACAACCTCAACAACCTCCATTTCCGGCGCCTCGTTTTTCCGGCAACCTCGTTTTTTCCGGCGAATTTGAGTTTTCAGGCTATCTCGTCTTTCAGAAAATGGAGATGGTTCAGAGGTGTAAAAAGGTGATGGAGATCATGAAGATTGTGCACCGGTGAAGATATGATGAAGATGGTGCTCGCCGGAAACCTGCAACTCGTTTCTCCGGCACACAGACGATCCTGGAAGGTGGCTGGGTGAGACACTGGTGGTGACGGGGGGTGGGGGTTGCGGTTTTGGGGCGGTGGGCGGTGAAATTATGGATATGGTGTTCGTCGGAAACCTGCAACTTGTTTTCCGTCGAGTAAAGGATTACTTCGGATCGATATGTTGTAGATGGGTTCGTGTTGAACCAGAGGTGTAGTGATGGTGGTAATAGATGAGGATGGAGTGGTGATGCTTGATCTAGGGTTGGTTTGAGGCAAATTTAGTATATGTTAAACAATTTAATTTTCTTTTTCACCCCCTCAACTAATTTGAATAACATTTTTAGTTCAAAACATTAACGACGTTAATGTTCATTTAGACGGGGAGTGGTACAGGAAAATATGGTGAAAGTTAAGAGTGGCGAGTGACAAATCACAAATTAGAGGTGTTGTCTACCAATGAGGGACAGTTGGGAGTATTAAAAACCAATATCCCTTAGATAAAAAGGTGAAATAGTAAGTGGGGTAAGAATTTTTTAAATTTGAATAACTTTATATTCACTAAGACTCGATTATTTTAAACATTTAGTTGGTCCGTTCTTGATTATGTATTAGAAGTATAGTATATTCGGGTGGATGGAGTGGGACTCGGGCAAAACAAAACTATTATGCATTCTTAGATGGTGTTACGCCTATGACCAGATGATTAGTTTAACGAGTGAATCTGTAGAGCGGCTAAGGTGATGATTAGTTTGGTTTTTAAAACACCGGCCCTAACTCTCTAAAAAGTATATATATACCCATTGACGAAGCTTAGTGAGAGCTCGGGGTGGCCTGCCCCCTTGTTTTTTTGCACAGTAGTGTAAAATTACATGTTTTCACTTGAAAATGTGTATACGCAGTGTAAATTACCTTTTTTCGACTGAAAATTTGAGGCCCCCCTCCCTCGTTTATGATATTTTTTATTCATTTTGAGTCCGCCCTCCCGGGAAAGCTCGTCCAAGCTTCGCCAATGTATATACCAATTGGGAAGGGGAGAGATTGATCCTATTCTAGCGAATTGCAACTCTAACATTGACACTCATGTTTTTGAACCTTTTTATTGAGCTATGAACAACAAGATGGAGATGCGATAATTGTACATAAGCTGCATGTTACAAAGAAGCACAATAGTAACTTCTTTACAGGAATGATAATTGTGTTGAGTTGGCAAATTAAATCGTTGAATCCGAACACCACTCTATACTTATTCAAATCATATTAATCGGCTACAACTCGAAACCTTTATATTTGTTAGCACAAGCATGTCCTACTTAATTAAACGAGTTAAATAAATCAATCCAAACCGCAATATCTTTATTAATCAAGATTATATCTAAGGATGAAACTGAACCGAGGTTTGAGATCGGATTGATAAAATGCCTGAAACCAACAGACGCGTATTAAAGCTCGAGCCTCAAATAAAGCTTGTATGTTTATCAAGCCCGAGCTCCAGCTGAAGGAGGCTCTTCGATTCATAACAAACTTAGTTTATTTGTAGATTTTAACTCCTTTTAACTTTAATATATCAATTTTACACTAAACAACTAAACCTTAGCCAAGCTTTGGCTAGGTATTGCATTGGCTCAAGTCGAGATCTGATTCATTTTAAGGTCTTCCCAACATATATTACATAATAAAAAATAATTCATAAATAACAGACGAGCCGAACTCAAATTTTACAGTAAAAGCTTAAATCAAACTAACCTTGAATTCGAGCTCTCATAACGAGCTTATGCTTAGCTCAATTCATTTACACCCTAATTTGTATGCTTCATAATTTCAACAAAGTAGATTTGAATAAAATGTAATTGAAAGAAAAAAAGAAAAGAAACATGTTTTTGCATATGACTACGTGGATACAATAATCCCCATATCCTACCTCTACGTAACTCACAAACCAATATTTTATAAAAAAACATAATATCCAAATCCAACAAATCTTGACCGTCCATTCTCACACCTTTAAACCTATTTATACCCCAACACTCCCTCCATTCAATTTGTGCCTAACCATATTAATCAACCATGTCTCTCACCGTAGAGAAAACCTCAACCGGCCGCGATTACAAGGTCAAGGACATGTCCTTAGCCGACTTCGGCCGACTCGAACTCGAGTTGGCCAGTTCGAGTTGGCCGAAGTCGAAATGCCCGGTTTGATGTCATGCAGGACGGAATTCAGTCCCTTGCAGCCCTTCAAGGGTGCGAGGATCACCGGATCCCTCCACATGACAATCCAAACCGGTGTCCTCATCGAAACCCTCACCGCCTTGGGCGCTGAGGTTCGATGGTGTTCCTGCAACATTTTCTCCAGACCATGCAGCTGCCGCCATTGCACGTGACTCGGCGGCAGTGTTTGCATGGAAGGGGGAAACGTTGCAGGAATACTGGTGGTGCACCGAGAGGGCCCTGGACTGGGGCCCTGCCGGTGGACCTGATCTGATAGTTGATGATGGTGGTGACGCGACGCTTTTGATCCATGAAGGGGTGAAAGCGGAGGAGGAGTTTGCGAAAAATGGGAAGTTGCCGGATCCTGGATCAACTGATAACCCTAAAGACGGGTTAGCAAATGACCCGAAGAAGTACCATAAGATGAAAGATAGGCTGGTTGGTGTGTCTGAGGAGACTACCACTGGTGTTAAGAGGTTGTACCAGATGCAGGCTAATGGTACATTGTTGTTTCCTGCTATTAATGTTAATGACTCAGTCACCAAGACCAAGGTATGACAAATACTACAAATTAATCACATAATTGTTGATACTTTTTGGTTTTATTAATTTTGACTAGATATGTTTGATTGATCCTAAATTTGTTCAATAGAAGATTTGAATCCTCAATACCAAATTATGTAACTTTTTAGGTGTAGATCTAGTTATAAATGCTTAAATCTAGGGGTACAACGAGCTGAGTCGCTTGCAAGCTAGTTCAAGCTTGGATTAATAAAAAGCTTGAAATTAACCTAAGCTTTTTCGAGCCTGATCGGGCCTCAAACAAAAACCTGCTTAGTTATCGATCCGAGCTCGAGTTCTATGTACTTTTAGGTATTACGAGTTCTATGTATTAGTTTCACACTGCACAACCGAGCTCAAGCCGAGCTTAGGCTCGTTTAAGGTTTTTCTCAAAGCATATAAAAATAATTAAAAGCGTATATAAATAAATAATAAACGAGCCGAGCCCAAGCTTGAGGAAACAAATCATGAATTGAGCTTTGGCTCGTTTAAGATACTATATGAGCTCGAGCTGAGCTTAGGCTCGTTTAAGGCTTATTTTTCCAAATATATAAAAATAATTAAAAATGTATATGAATTAATTAATAAGTAGGCGAGTCCAAGCTTAGAAAACGATCCATGAGCCAAGCTTTGGCTCGTTTAAGGTACTACATGAGCCCAAGCTGATCCTAGGCTTGTTTAAGTTTTTTCTCAAAATATATTAAAATATTTAAAAAATTATATAAATTAATTAATAAATAAGAAACGATCCAAGCCCGAGGTTAAGAAAACAACTCGGGGGCCGAGCTCGAGCCTAGTTGAGGCCCGGATCGGCTCATTTACACCTCTACTCAGATATGACATTATGAACTTGTTTATAACTTTATTCATCTAAAATATGGACACTTTGTTATTATCACAGTTTGACAACTTGTATGGATGCCGCCATTCACTCCTGGACGGATTAATGAGAGCCACTGATGTCATGATAGCCGGGAAAGTTGCCGTAGTCTGCGGTTATGGTGACGTTGGCAAGGGTTGTGCCGCAGCCATGAAACAAGCGGGTGCGCGTGTCATAGTCACAGAAATCGACCCCATTTGCGCTCTTCAAGCGCTAATGGAAGGTCTCCAAGTTCTAACCTTAGAGGACGTACTGTCAGAAGCCGACATCATTGTAACCACAACGGGTAACAAAGACATAATCATGGTTGACCACATGAAAAAAATGAAAAACAACGCGATCATATGCAACATTGGACATTTCGACAATGAGATCGACATGCTCGGGTTGGAAACATACCCGGGTGTGAAAAGAATAAATATTAAGCCTCAAACTGATAGGTGGGTGTTCCCCGAAACCAATAGTGGGATCATTGTGTTAGCCGAGGGTCGGCTCACGAACTTGGGTTGTGCCACGGGTCACCCAAGTTTTGTTATGTCGTGCTCGTTTACTAATCAAGTGATAGCGCAGCTCGAGCTGTGGAACGAGAAGTCGAGTGGGAAGTATAAGAAGGAAGTTTATGTTTTGCCTAAACATCTTGATGAGAAAGTGGCTGCACTTCATCTTGGGAAGCTTGGAGACAAGTTGACTAAGCTGACCAAGGACCAAGCCGAGTACATTAACGTGCCGGTCGAGGGTCCGTACAAGCCGGCTCAATATAGGTATTGAGCATATATAAGAAGACTTAAGGTTTTGGTTTGGTTGTTGGTAGTTGGGAATGGTGGTTGGAGAGAATTGATGAGTTTGAATAAGGGTGGAGTATGAAGGTGGTGTATAATATTATTGCAGCTGTAATCTTTTGTTAAACTGTGTTTTATGTTTCATTGATATAATCTAATAGAAAAAAAGATATTTGAGCCAATTTTGTATAGACTTGTGTTTCATTGATAAACTATGAGTAGAACCGGTCTGGGGCGGGGCCCGCACACATTTTAACCGTTTTTCCAAATAGTGGTTACAAGGATAGTTCTATTGATAAAAGCTATTTTGCATTAGACGATCAACACGTTCACAAGTCGCATCAAGACCATGATCAACACGCTCGTGATGGTCAAGGGACCCCATTGCAAACCGTCTTAGCAAACCGGCGTTTTCTTAAACAAGAAACGTCTGAATGACACAAATCTAAGTTAAACCTTAGTAAAAGAAATTGGGAATTGTGGATGCACATAAGTACCAAATCGAATCCGGCTCTTTGAACCAATAATCAGGCTTTGATGCATGGCTACTCAAGCAAAACCCATGAACCTACATAGACCAAATCAGTCTTAAGTGTCTAACCATTAAGCCTTATTTTGCACATATTGTATACCAATATACATAATGTTGTACTACACCCTAAAATAATAATAACCAATACATATTTTAAATTACTCCCCTAATCAAAATTCAAAATTTTGTTTCATATAACCATTCTACATATTCAAATAGGTAAACATTAACTACTACAAAATAGATCACATTTGCTAGAACTAATATGAAACATCAAAATTCATAGGATTTATACCTCAAAACATTACAAAATCAAGCATTGAACATCATGTATTAATAGCATCTCTAGCACAAAATGTAATAACTTGACAACCTCTATTGTAAGGATTAGCCACCCCACTCTCTCTACAATTGTAATATGAAGCACCAGGTGTACCACAAGGTACAACATCCCTCTTTAAAGTCTCATAACTTATATACCTTTTACTCATCAGCAACACTCTCCTACCGCTTTCAGACTCCATCATATTCTCATCTTCTGCACAAACACTCTTCTCAACTGAATCAAGATCATATTTTTTTAGTGAGTTAAGGTTTAAAACTGAAACCCCAGATGAGATTTTGATCTGGGTGTGCATAAAGATTGAAGAAAATAGTAGAAAAATGATGGGTTTCATCTGGAGAGTGATGGCAATTGGGTTGGAAGGTGACAAGGTGTTGTGCAATTGGTGCATTTTTGATAGGATGTAATTAATGAGAAGGTGGTGATTGAATGAATGTCATGACATCTCACCTACAATATTAATTAAAAAATGTCCCAACTCATGTGTCACACATTACACCCTTGTTGGTCACAAAAAAAGTTACACAATCTTACTGCTTCAATAATGTAATCACTGTCATGTGAACTCTCTTGAAACCGACATTTACCCGACATAATGTATTTTACGTGATCTAACTAGTTAGTAAAGCAGTGACAGATTTAGAAACTTGACTCAAAGGTTCATAAAAATGATTGCTTGGCCAATATAAATGAGTCTTAAATAGAGCAAGGCAACATATCTAACTTTTTGTATACGTATACATTTTTTTAAGTGATGTAATGTGAGGCAATATTTGACAATCGTGTCTATATAGGAGGAGAATTGTGCACTTATATACAATTATAAGAATATAGGCAAGTTTAATATTTACTAGGTGGCAGCCCGCCGCGTTGCGACGGCGGGCACGAATTTGGTTGTTATTAGTTATGTTCATATCGGTACATACACTAAACATAAATTAGTAAGCACCTAGAATAGTAGTGATTCGAGTCAACATTTATTCGATTAGTAAAACATGGTCGTTGCAGCGGCGGGTCGACGCGAATTTGGTCAGTATCGGCTATATTTATTATTAAACCCAAAAATAGTTCCTTCAAGTTAACATATTTAAAATAAAAACGCACAAGTCGACGCAAATTCGAATGGTATCCATTAGATTCATTAAGAGTATAAGAACCAAACCTAAAAAATAATTTTGTGAGATTAACATATTAAACCAAAAAAGAAAAAGAAATAAAACGTACAACCCATTGAAAAAAAAATATAACAATATAACCTAATACAACACCCATTGAGTGATAATTAACAAAAATAAAATAAAATTACGTTGTCACTTAGAAAAAATGATAGTTAACAAAAAAAAAAGTTAAGTTGTCACTTAGAAGACTTGAAATTGGGCAAATGGGCAAACACATTATCAAGATTAAGAGAGTTAGAAAAGTTTATCAAAGCCATTGAATCAAGTTGGCATATCAATTAGTATTTGAGAGTAATTATATAAAGGCCAAAATAATAGTTTTACAAGCCTTTGACTAGCTCCAAAACTGGACCGAACTAAAGTTGTTGAATGTTTATTAACTATATTAGATTTATGAGCCATATTCATCATTTTTAGGTGAAAAGTTCTATGAAGTTATACTGATCAAATACATTATTACTTGACAATTCTTTTCAGGCTCAATTATTTCAAACCAAATTTAAACCGAAAATCAACTATAACTACACGAAATCCGAAATCCAAACCGTCTTCTAAAACCAGAAAACAAAAACATCAGTTTTAGTTCGGTTAAAGTCCAAAACCGACCGATACACACCTCTACGTGAACAATAACAAACACTAAAACTCCCAAACTAACAAAACTACCACAGATGTACAATTCATATGACATTGTAACAAAGAGTCTAAGAACATGTTATAAACTCAAAATTCAATCAAACATAAGAATTCCGAAGAACCCTAATTAACACGTTTAGCTAATATGATAACACTATCCACCACTAATAACATTACTAACTATAAGTAGTCAATCCTTCAATTAAATCCAGCAGCTGGTCCGATGGCTTTAGCAATGTAACCAAATGTGTTTGCTAGATATTCTAGCAACCATTCTATATAAGTTTAACGAAACAACAATACCATCATGAAAGATAAAATTATATGTAAATTAAGTATAGCTACAAGGGCATAGAACAATTATAAGAAAATCGGCTAACAGAAGAACCACACAAAACAAAAGATAAAAGTTGACATTCGCCTATCACGGTTCACTCAGTCGGAGTGATTAAGCAGAAGCAGGGACTCTGTGTATGAGGCCATGTTGAAAGCAAAACCACGAATCCCAACACCAATCATGCGTTCTAGGTCAGCTTCATAAACTCTAAGTTCATCACAAACTGCATGCATCGGTTGGCCATTCTTCCTAAATCCAACTATACTACGAGGCACATCCGTCTTAAGAGATGAACTTTTGTAAAGGAGGCGGTACCGTTGTTTTTCAACATCATCCATATGTCACAAACACCTCCTTGGTAGTCAAGCACAGCAAGAGACTCCTTGTAATTAAATATGTCAAGGCATCTACGGCGGCCTACCAAACTGTCTGGAAGATCCACCACTACTTGTCCGAATTCTTCGGTTGCCAAATCAAACGGAATAATCCGATGAAGCATTGTATCTGGATCATAGCCAACCCAATGAATAACCCCATCCATGTCTACGGCATTCGCCGAAAAGCGCATTGATTGTAGATACGGATCCATCGTTACGCTTCTCCATATCCAATCGGCCCCCCATGTCCATGTGATGTTAATGTAAGCACCGCAGCCTCCTTGGCGGGTACGATTTTAACAATCTTAGGTTCAAAAGTTTTGGCGCAAACCCCAAACCCTAGAGTATGTACTTGGGACGACAATGTTATACCAACAGATTTCCTAATTGACGGATTCCAAACAACAATCAACCGCTGGCAGTTTACGAAACATACCAATCCGTGAGCGGAACCGTCCAATGTTGGAAGCCAAAGTGGCCTAACAGTCGGAGGAACTGCAGGCGAAAACTTGTGATGCGGAAAAGTATCATCGTCAACGATTGAGACACAACTGAACTTATAAGCTCTTTTGTTGTAGAGTGCCAGCATATGAGGAGGCTGAGTCTGGATGACGAGTCTGCTGTGATCGGCGATAAACTCAGGGCCATCGATCACAGCCTTCCATCGTTTTGAAACGGATCTGAATTGTATCAGAGATTTAACAGCAGACACCCTTTTGATGATTTCGAAAGGAATATTATGGTGGTGGTTGTTGGCGTCGGCCATGAGGAATGTATTGTTGTTAGGGTTGGAACATAAATGTTTTAATGGATCAACTTAAATGGAGGCTTAGATACTGGGCTAAAAGCTGGTAAATATATATAGTAAATCAATAGTTTATATCATGTTTACTGTGCTGTTTTCTATAGTTGAGACGATTTAGAGGGTGTTTGGCTTAGCTTTTTTAATAAGGCTTATAGATTTAGAGGGAGTTTGTTGCGTCTGCCCCACTTACGCCGTTACTTAAACCGGAAAATGGGATTAGACCTATTGCCGTTGGGGCCATTTGGAGGCGGTTGGTCTCTAAGGTGGCTATGAGGGGTGTCGGGAAGGAGATGGTTAAATACCTCGGTGACTTTCAATTTGGGTGGGAGTCCCCAGTGGGGCAGAGGCCGTGCTTCATAGCGCGAACAGGTTTCTAAATCAGTTTCATTCGGATGGGTCATTGGCTATGCTTACTGTTGATTTCTCCAATGCCTTCAACTTAGTAGATAGGACGACCCTTCTACATGAGGTTCGGAGTCGATGTCCTTCCATTTCTCTTTGGGTGGATTTTTTATATGGGCAGTCGGCTAGGTTATATGTGGGTGATACTTTCATTAAATCCACCACTGGGGTTCAACAGGGGGACCCTCTTGGGCCTCTCCTTTTTGCCTTAGCTTTGCACCCACTTGTTCACCAAATCAGAGATCGGTGCAAGCTTCTCTTTCATGCTTGGTACTTGGATGATGGCACGATTATCGGGGATACTAGAGAGGTAGCCAAAGCATTAGATATTATCAGGTCTGAGGGGCCTCGTTTGGGTCTTGAATTAAACGTTAAGAAAACAGAGTTATTTTGGCCAACATGCAATGGGGTGAAGGCACAGGAGGGGTTGTTCCCTTGCGGGATTGGAAGGCCGGTGCTTGGCGTGAAACTCCTTGGTGGTGCTGTAAGCCAGGATGCGGGGTTTATCAGCAGTTTGGCTATAAAAAGGGCATCTAGCGCTGTGGAACTGATGAGCTGTCTCCCAAGACTTCGGGATCCTCAATGCGAGCTTCTTTTGCTTCGCTCATGTATGGGAGTCGCCAAGCTTTTGTTCGGTTTGAGAACATGCCAACCTATGTATGTGGGGGAAGCTGTTTCTATATTTGACAATGGTCTTCGAAGGGCGATTGAGGACATCGTGGTTTGTGGAGGTCCGTTCTTTGGGGATCTCCAATGGAGGTTGGCGTCACTTCCGATCCGTTATGGGGGGTTGGGTCTCTGTTCGGCCGAGGATGTATCTACATATGCTTTTGTGGCTTCGAGAGCACAGTCGTGGTGTTTGCAAGACCATATTCTTCGGGTTGTGATATTCATGGGTTGGACTCTGATTATGGGTGTGCGATGGATCGTTTACGTACTTCACTTCCAGATTTTGATCTTAGCGGGTTCTCTAATAAGGACACCGCCCCCCCTAAAGCCCAACATGTTGTGGCGAGTGCCTTATTTAGTGGAATCATCAAGAGTTTAGAAGTGAAGTTTGATCTATCCCCTCGCCAAAAGGCGGTGTTTGAATGCCTTCGGGCTCCTCGGGCTCAGGATTTTCTAACGGCCATCCCCATAGAAGGATTAGGCCAACGTATGTCGGGTTTGGAGTATCGGGCTATCCTTAAGTATCGGTTAATGATCCCTATGTTCCCGACGGATGAACCTTGCCCAATTTGTCGCAAGGTCTGTTTGGATTCTTTTGGTGACCATGCGGTGCATTGCAAAGAATTGCCTGGCTTTAAATACAGACATGATCTGGTTAGGGATGTTCTGTGTGATGTTCTTAAACGGGCAGGGATTTCTGCTAAAAAGGAGGCCCCTGTTAACTTTCTCACGGATCCTATTGAAGGGAGGTCTACTTTACGACCAGCTAATATTCTTGTGTTCGGGTGGGCGGGGGGAAACACGCCTGTGTGGATCTTACAGGAGTGTCTCCTCTTGTTGGGCTCAGGGACCGTGGGTTGTTGTGGGTCAGGCTGCGTTGAAGGCTGAATCGGGCAAAGTTGTTAAACACGAGAAAGCTTGTTTAGATAATCAACATGTCTTTCTACCATTTGCCTTTGATACATTTGGTTTTCTGGCTCCAGAGGCTGTGAAATTTTTGAGTAGGGTTCAGCGCGTCGTACACGGAACCTCTTCAGCTTCTAGGTCCCAAAGCTTCGTTTTTAGCAGGATTGGCTTTGCTGTTCAAAAGGGGGTTGCGGCACAGCTTGTTGCCCGTTTGCCTGCCACTTTATTGTAATCGTTTTATAGTAAATTATATAAAACTTCGAACTTTAAAATTAAAATAAGCTTAATTTGATGTTTGGTTTAGCTTTTTGAGCTTATGCTTATAAGCTAATTTAAAAAAGCTTATTTAAAGATAGTTTTTTAACTAATTTAAAGACAGTTATTTGCGTAGGGTGTAAGTTATGAAGCAAATACTTCTTTTATCTTCAAATATTTGTCTTCCTTTGTGGTTGCCAAGACGCCGTAATAATCTAGTCATCTAGGTTCCACTATAAAATACAATAAACCAAACACAACACATAGAACTATACACACACTAATTTACTTTTTAGTTAATTTCATACCACTCAAATATAAGCTATTTCAAATAAAAATAATAATTTTTAACAATATATCTGAGCTTGGCTTGGACTCAGGGCCTAGCCCCCCCCCCCCCCCCCCCCCCCCCCCAAATTGAACTAAATTTGCCCCAAGGTCGAGTAACTAAAAATATTATCTTTTTCTTAAATTATAAGAATATATTTTTGTAAAACCAAAAATTGGGCAAGTTTAATCTTAAATTTGGTAGCACCTATTGTTTCAAAAGTTAAAAATGCTTCTTCTTCTCAGTTCTTCTATATACCTTGTTAGTTAGGCTATGCGTAGTGGATGTACTACAAATTGGGGCGAATTGCGACACGTGACGCCCAGTCAGTAAGACGTGAGAATTTGTTTTTGAAAAGTAATGGTGTATGGGCTACAAATAGTAATATATATATATATATATATATAACACATAGTAGTATAATAATAATATTCTTTTCCTTCTTTCAGCGACAAAACCCTCCCGCCCCATTTCGCCTCAATATCGACCGGGGGGCGGTGCCCCCCCCCACACCCAAATCGCCCACTACGTTAAGCCTTATTACATTCTTACATGTTTAGCATTCATCACCATATTTTAAAGTTTCACCATCCACTACCAACTGTCATCATCATGAGTCATGAACCACCACAATGAAGACTTGGGGTGAGCAAAAACTGATAGACTGAACCGAAACTAGAAAAAAAAAACCCAACAAAACGAACTAAAATAGCCAACCGAAACTACTAATAGACAATTTGATTTCGTTTTATTTGAAGCTGAAAACTACTGTTCAGTTTCGGTTATGCCTCTCTAAAACCAAACCGAACTCCAAATTTGTCATGCATCAAACTTGTTTGAATCTTTATTATTATTAGATTTACGAGCCAAATTCCATTTTTCAGCCAAAAGCTTTATTCCAAATTCATTAATAGGCGGTAACATAAATTTTAGGTGAAATTGTTGGGTGATAAATAGGGCCAAACCAAATCTAAACCGAATATCTGATCATAACAACACGTAAAATAGAAAATACAATGGTTTTGTTCGATTTGAGGCCAAAATCGATCTATACACACCTCTACATATATATAACAAACACTTAAACTCCCAAACTAACAAAATATTACCACACCACATATACACTTCATATGACAATGTAACAAAGAGTACTAAGAACGTGTTATAAACTCTAATTCCGAAGAACCCTAATTAACACGTAGGTTAAGTTAATACTACGACCATTAATAATATTACTAACGATAAGTAGTCAATCCCTCAATTAAATCCAGCAGCTGATGAAACACTAAGGTAACACGCCATCTAACACGTCGAAAAATCACCCATGCATTATAACAAACCACTCTATAAGGAGGCTGCCCTCGTGTCCAATTTTCGAATGTTACACGGCGGTAGATGGGGCAGTTGTGCTTGCGTGAAAACCATTCAATAATACATTGTGCATGGAAGTAGTGGTTGCATGGGAGACGTTTAATGTTGCCGGTGCCGATGAACTCATCCATGCAGATTGAACAAACATCGGCGGTGAATGTTTTTGAGGAATATCCCCATGATGTTGTGATTAAGGTACCCATAAACCCTAAGCTAATAGCATGCCTTTATTTATGCTTAAATAAATAAATAAATATATAGACGATTTGGTTTGTATAATCTTGAAGATAATGATGGAAATTAAATAAGGAAATAAAAACTTTCTTTCTTAAAAAATTTAAGTGGGATCCGCTATAAATATTATTTAACCTACAAAACATACAAATAATCAGAGTAATTACAGTTTTGTGTTAAAGTACTGTAATTATTTTATAAATAATATGATAAATGTTATAATAATTACTCTAGTTCAAAAGTAATAGACTAATAATAAATACTGTTGTTATTTGTATATTTTTCACAATAAAAATCATTTTATTTGATCCAAACATCATAGGGGGAAAGTTAATGTACAAAGTACAAGGTAAAAATGTGTGTTAATTGCGCGAATCAAATAATATAATAATATATACAAATATCGTAAGTAATTGTTATGTATGTAGTCAATTAAAGATTAGTTTTAGGGTTTTAAAAGGATACTTAAATGTAGAAAAAGATAGGATAATTACTCTGCTAAAGTAATTATTTATTTAACTAGAGTAATTATGAAATCAAACAAATTATCACTAACAAATCTAGAATTTATAAACAAACTATCAATAGAATCCCCTGTTTTACAAATTACTCTACTTTTTACAAATTACTCTACTTTTAAATGTTTATTTATATAAAATTACAGTACCTAAAATCGAAGATTGCTCTTCTTATATTATACAACTACACTACTTGAAATTGAAGTATTATGTTTACTTAAAATACCAATTACATAATTATTCTAGTTATATTTTTAGGTCATAGTATTCAATTACATAATTATTAATTACTCTATTTAGAAAAACAAATACTCAGTTACATTTAAAAATCTTTAAATTGTAATACCAACCATATATAATACACTAGTTTTAAAAGTTGTTAGTTGAGCAATCAGTGGGAACACCATTACATCCAGTTCGATATTACGATGATAATGTTTAGATGTACTATTATATATATATGAAAGATATCCTTGTTGGACATGAGACAATTGAAATCTGGGCCGTACACACAATTAGAATATGTGAAGATGACTCCTTTCGGACGTGTCAAAATAGTCTCACTGAGCCGTTTTTTAGATATTCAAGTCAAACTTGCAATTACTTTTGTTTCTTCCTAATTTTTATGGACAATTTTGTTCTCTTTTTCAATATACGAACTTTTTTCTACAGTTTTGAATATATAATATTTCATATAAATTTTGATGTCACGTTACAATTTCTTTTTTTAACATTTCAATATAATTAGTTATATAAAAATGAAACATATTTAATACAATATTATAATACACACGACTCAGTTTGTAATATAATTAATATATATCACTGACAGAAATGAAAGCATAATAATGTTTTCAGATTTTTATAAAAATCATATATTAAAAGTTATAAATAGAAGGTAAATGATTGATCAATGACCCTCTATCAACGTTTGGAACCACCTCTGATGTATGAAAGAGTTTTCTTAAGATATAATGTTAATCGTCTATATTGATTTTGATGCTTTAAACATTACTCAAGAACACCATCAAAGAGGAAACTCATCATTATGAGAAAACCTCCTTGACTCGGGTTTTGAACCTGAGACCTTAAGAATCCTAAGGCTTACTCTTCACCCAATGCCACTGGACTAGTAGGTCAATAACGATTGACCCATGATCTATTGGTATAGTGGTATGATGACTTTTAAAAATATGAGATTGTGAGTTCATATTTTTGCGACTAAAAGTTTTGAGTGATTTTGGATGAAAAATTTGCTGTTAAAGAAAAAGTAAAGTGATTGTGAAATAATAATTTTTTTCTAAATTAAATGCAAATGAGCTTGAGCCATGAGTTGCAATTATTAAAGCATAGACTCGGGATTTTGGATGTATTTGGTAAATTTTAGTGTGCAAGTACATTTACCCTTTATAATACACACAAATACGGCCTCATACGTAAATGAAATTTATAAATGATTATTATCATTTATTTCCTTCTAGTTTCGTTTAAATTCATTTAACCCCATCTACTCTTAAAACTTAAATTCGTAACTAAAGTGAGGATATTACCATCCCCGTTTGATTACGTTCCGTAACGTAAAGCTCAGTGTGTTAACTATTTTGTTTAGAGGCTATTTGGAAACTTTTTTGTTGAATCATTAAAAAACTGGCCAATTAAGAGATAAAAGGTGAATCATTCAACACATTTCTAAAACTTGTCTATTAACAGACTTCATCAACCACTAAATGTGTTTTTTTAATGAACCAAACACACTGCTACACTCTACCACTGATCGATTAAGAGATATACTCTTAATAGAATCATCAAACCGATTAAGAGATATCATCTTAATAGAATCATATAGAGACTACCAAATAACCTCTTATTACCATATCTCTTGCTACAGGTTAAAAAAATCAAATGATCAGACACCCTCGAAGCTCTTACACTCTTACTCGTTGATAAAAAAAAAATCAATTAACTAGCTTCATACCTTGAATACACTATAATTGTTTGTGTACTCTTCTGTGCTTCACTTACCTTTTTATGTTTTAATCATAACAAAATTTGGGTTTATATCCAAGTATGCTACCTTTCATTTGACATTCTTGATAAATAGGTTATAGATATAATATAAGTTGAAGACATCTTAGTCATGTTTTATCATAGTTGATGTAATAAAACATGGTTGTATAGTTTGGTAACACCCATTGGGTTTTTATAACTCTAGTGTGCGTGGTCTCATGATCTCAACATGGTGGTGTACGTGAGCCATATTGAATTTCATATATAATTTCAAATTTGACGTGTAATCTTTATTAATTAAAACTGATATCAGTACGTATTTATGGACAATTGTATTGGTTCAATTCTTTCAAGTACTGTTCATCTTATCATGACTTGTAACAAGACTTTCTATGTACATATAAAAAAGCATAGGCCAAAACCAATTATTTGATTGTTTTCTTATATATAAAAAAGGTTACTTTATAACATTCACATTAGAATCCTTATCATCACCCATATACTTTAGTTAAAAATATATTTTTATTCAGATAGTTTGTTCATCTTTAGAAACACTATATCGGATTCCTTATATCTATATTTATTCATATAAGCTAAAAAGCATCATCATATTAATTTACTTTATAACTATATATATTACCTAGTTTTTCTTTATCATCATTATATACGCAAAATAATGTGATTCAATGAGTAATAGATTTGTTTATAGCACGTGAACATATCAATTTCGTTTATGAAGCTCATCATGTTTAGACTCGATCGTTTATTAAAATTTATACTTGAGCTAAACTCAAACTCGTTTAAGCTCAACTTAATGCACGCTTTTAATTTAAAAATTTTGACTTATTCATGAACGACTCATCTTATTTACGTTCTTAAAACCAGTGTTGTAAATATTTTAACCACTAGTCGGGCAGTGTGATAGAGACTAGCGATTAATCGAGATTAATAGAGATCAATCAAATTGGAGTTTATATGTAAATTTTCACACACACATACCAAATTTTATGTATGACCAATTTTGAACAAATAGGATTTTTAATCGGCGACAAGTCGGCGGGATAGCGACTAGTGATTAATCAAAGATTATTTAGCACCTAACTAGTCAGGATTTTTACTACACCGCTTAAACTCGGGATTGCGCTTGGATTATTTTTCTTTTTGTTTTGATGTTCAAAACTTAAAAGGGCATATAATGCAAGTCACACAATATTACAGAAAAAAATTTTAAAATAGGAAAAATATAAAGAATAAAATGGTTTTTAGGAGAGAGAAAACTTGTATTAAGAAAATATGAGATCTGTCATTAGAAATGGCGGATGTCAACAAACAAGTGGGGCCTGTCAGATCTTGTCTGGTGAGGTCGACGATTACCACGTGTTCCGCCATTTCAAATGGCGGATCACGAATATTTTATTCGTGTTCCGCCATTTGAAATGGCGGATGTCAACTTTGGTGATCCGCCAGTTTGACTGGCAGGTCACAATTTCTAAAGTATGTGTAAAAGTGTATTTTAATGGACATCCGCCATTTGAAATGGAAGATGTCATCTTGACATCCGTCATTTCAAATGGCGGATGTGAATAGTAATTCTGGTTGATTTGACATAACTTTTTGACTAATTTGACACACCACCTTTTCAAATAATATTATTTATTTTCTTAATAACGTTTTTTTAAATATGGTTATTTAACAAATAAAAAGTGTATTAACAAATAATGTTTTTAAATTCGTTTTTTCTTTTTTATTATTTATTAGTTTTCTAAATATCAGTATTTAAAAAAAATACAATTTAATATTAAAAAGATTTTTTTAATAAAAACACAATGTTATAATATTTCAATGGACATCCGCCATTTGAAATATGCAATAAATATAAAAGGTAGAAACACATCGTTTTTATATACTATAAATCAGTGTCGTCCCTTGGGGGTGGCTGGGTGGTCGACGGCCACATGCCCGACTCCCACCCATAAGGGGTTATGAGTTTAGTCTCATTTAAGACATGTTTAATCTTTTTATATAATTTTTTTTTACACAACACAAGTTATAACCAAGTAAACTCATATAAAAAATAAATTGTTTAAACCTAACAAAATACTCATTTTACTCCTTTTACTTACGGCCCAAAAAAATTCGCCATTTCAAATGGCGAATGTCCATTAAAATATTAAAACATTGTGTTTTTATTAAAAAAATATCTTTTTAATATTAAATTTTGTATTTTTTTAAATATTGATATTTAGAAAACTAATAAATAATAAAAAAGAAAAAACCAATTTTAAAAACGTCATTTGTTAATGCACTTTTTATTTGTTATATAACCTTATTTAAAAAAAACATTATTAAGAAATTAAATAAATAATAATATTTGAAAATGTGGTGTGTCAAATCAGTCAAAAAGTTGTGTCAAATCAACCAGAATTACTATTCACATCCGCCATTTGAAATGGCGGATGTCAAGATGACATCTTCCATTTCAAATTGCGGATGTCCATCAAAATACACTTTTACACATAGAGGTAGCCTACTTTGGAAATTGTGACCTTCTAGTCAAACTGGCGGATCACCAAAGTTGACATCCGCCATTACAAATGACGGAACACGTGGTAATCGTTCACCTCACCAGACATGATCTGACATGTCTCACTTGTTTGTTGACATCCGCCATTTCAAATGACGGATCTCCCATTTACTTAATATAATTTTTCTCTCTCCTAAAACCATTTTATCCTTTATGTTTTTCCTATTTCAATTTTTTTTTCAATATTACAAGGTCCCAAAACCAACCCCATATTATAACACACCACAAGTCACAAGATAGATACATCCAACGTAGTCACGTGAACTGACGAGGATGTATCTATCTGCCACCTCATCCTCGTTCACAATATATATTCACACACAATATTTATTCATCAACTCCATCTCTTCAACCACTCACAAACAACACAAACAAACAAATAATAAAGAAATTAAGAACATGGCTACAGAGGTTGTAGTGCACCAACATGCTTCCATCGGTAACTCCGTTAACCACAGTTGTTGCAAGACCGGACCGGGTTATGCCACCCCGTTAGAAGCCATGAGTGGTCCTAAAGAGTCGTTAATATATGTCACGTGTGTCTACACAGGTAACTTATTATTGGTTTTAGTTTTATATTTTGTGCTAAGAAGATGAAATTAGATTCGATCTGTTTATATGAAAGTGTTTATCCAAGTGATTCAGTTCGGTTTTGTGCTAAAACCGAACCAATGTCAGGTTTTTGATTTCGGTCTTTTCGGTTTCAGTTCTTTTGGTTAATAATTAGGCCTAAATTTTTTGTTACTTGATAATTAATTGATTATTGTACATTTATTAATTCGTTGATTACTATACAGATGTGTTAAATTTAGCCATTAGCCAATTTGAAGGATTTGTTAGCGGTCAAGCAAAAATTTATACATTCATTAATAATTAATTGATTATTACTTGATAATTTATTTGTTACTTATTTAATTAATTGAGTATTACTTAATAATTAAATGATTGATTATACATTTATTGATTCGTTGATTATTATACATTCCTGATATGATAAATTTAGCTAGTAGCCAATTTGAAGGATTTGCTGGTGTTCTAAAAAAATTATACATCATTGATAATTAAATGATTATTACTTAATAAATTTTTCGTTACTTATTAATTAATTGATTATTACTTAATAATTAATTGATTATTATAGTAATTAATCATTTATACATTCAGGGTAAAATATTTGGGTTAAACTATTATGAATTACAATCATATAGTTTTAAATACAAAGTAAAAATCTATAGGTTCGGCTTGGTTTTTCGGTTTTTGCTACACGTAAAACCGAGACCGAACAAAAAGTTTGATTTTTACAAATACATAAAACCAAATTGTCGGTTTTAATTTTGGAACAAAGTTTTCGGTTTCATACATACACTTAATTTAAGCCAAGGTATGGATAAGTTGTTAGTTTTATAATTTGGGGTGTTCGGATGTGAGAATAATGTAATTATTATTTTTTGAAGTCACAAAGTATAGTTTTGGTTGCTTGGATTGGATAAAGTGACTTTGGAAACCTTGACCCAAGGGACATGATAATGATTCAACCCTTTGACTTTTGACGCGGTTAGCTCTCCATCCAATAAGTCAACAAAATGAATAATCTAGTTGAAAATATGCTAAAAGTGACAATTTTCCATACAATGAATCTTGTAAAAAAATACAGCGGCGCGACTTGTTATCCGTTTTTCTTTATTACAAAATTTCAAATATGTTTGAAGTTATTTGGAACATTTTGGATTCCGATCTAAAACTGGTTATTTGCTTATTGCGTTTTGATACGATACTAAAGTGTGTGGATGGATTTTTAGGAACCGGAAAGGAGAAACCCGATTTCTTAGGAACGGTGGATGTGGACCCCGCATCAAAAACATATTCACAAGTGATCCACAGAATGCCGATGCCTAACATAGGCGATGAACTGCATCATTCTGGTTGGAATGCATGCAGTTCTTGCTTTGGCGATTCAAGTACTTCAAGGCGGTTTCTTGTTTTGCCGGCTCTTGTGTATTTATCTCTAACCTCCTATTAACAGTTGACTTCCACTAGTCAAAAGACTAGTTTTAAATTATTGTCTGTTTCATTATTTCAGGTCTGGTCGAATATATGCGGTTGACACACTAAAGGATCCACGGGCCCCCACCTTACATAAAGCGGTTGAGCCCGCTGACATCACAGGCAAAACTGGGCTCGCATTTCCCCACACCGCTCATTGTCTTGCTTCTGGTGACATAATGGTGTCCTGCCTCGGTGACAAAGACGGAAAAGCCGAAGGAAACGGGTTCCTTCTACTTGACCAAAATTTTAATGTGAAAGGAAGGTAATTAACTAATTATTTGAATATAACACAATTATATTGTGCTATGATATGAAGCTATTAAACTAATATAAATAATGCAAAATTGGTTATGTTTTAGGTGGGAGAAACCGGGGCATAGTCCGTTGTTCGGATATGATTATTGGTACCAACCTCGACATAAAACCATGATTAGTACATCATGGGGCGCCCCGGCTGCTTTCACAAAGGGATTCAACCTTCAAGACGTATCAGACGGTTTATATGGTCGTCATTTGCACGTGTATAGCTGGCCCGAGGGTGAACTTAAACAGACAATTGATTTAGGTCCTGACGGGCTTTTGCCGTTAGAGGTCAGTACCTTATTTTTTTTTTTATATATATATACTCATTTTTTTTAATTATAGTTCAATTTTAAAATCTGTTCATAACTAACAAAATGATTGTATTCATGACTTTACAGATAAGGTTTTTGCACGACCCGACTAAAGATACAGGGTTTGTCGGATGCGCGTTAAGTAGCAACATGGTTCGGTTTTTCAAGACCTCGGATGGATCATGGAGCCATGAGGTGCAAATTTATATTTTTACTTCATTTCATGTAATATGACTTTGGTTTAAGAAAACTTTTTAAAAATGAAATGTTTAAATTTTTTGTACAGGTGGCAATGTCGGTGAAACCGGTTAAGGTCCAAAACTGGATTTTACTGGAAATGCCCGGGCTTATTACTGATTTCTTAATTTCTCTTGATGACCGGTTTCTTTACTTTGTAAACTGGTTACATGGGGATATTAGACAGTATAATATTGTGGACCCTACGAGCCCGGTTTTGGTTGGCCAAGTTTGGGTCGGTGGGCTGTTTCAGAAAGGAAGCCCGGTAGTTGCTGAGAACGAAGACGGTACAACTTATCAAGTTGATGTTCCACAAGTCAAGGTACGTGTTAATGCAAGTAGTATGATATTATCATTCAGAACTGGTTAATCGATCCGTAATTAAAGAATCAATGCATTTAACTTTAAACAAACATGGACACGGAACACTTGATCGGACATATATTTATGTACGTGCTTGTTCGTGTAAAAAATGAACATCTTCATGTCGTTTATGTTCGCTCATTTAAAATCTAAACGGACAATTCATGAACATAAATGAATTAAAAGTAAACAAACATATATGAACAACCATAACAAATACAAACAAACATTTATAAAACGTTAAGTAAATAGTTCATCCAATATGTCATTAAAAATGAACATAAGTGAATATAAATGAAAGAACATAAACGAACATTCACGAAAATAAGTAAACATGTGATCATATTCGTTCATTTAATTAATAGAACGCAAACTCTTGGTTCATGTTCGTTCGTTTACCGGCCTAAGAACATGCTCGCTTTAATAAAGCATTAAGAATCAATGACGACAGTTTTATAAATGTTTCATTTAGGGACACCGGTTGCTAGGGGGGCCACAAATGATTCAACTGAGTTTAGACGGGAAGCGTTTATACGTCACAAACTCGTTATTTAGCAAATGGGACAAACAGTTTTATCCAGAAGTTGTGGAAAAAGGATCTCACATGTTACAGATTGATGTCAACAATGAGACAGGTGGACTTTCTATAAACCCTGAGTTCTATGTTGACTTTGGAGCTGAACCAGATGGTCCTTGTTTGGCTCATGAAATGCGGTATCCGGGTGGTGATTGCACTTCAGATATATGGATTTAGACCTTAATAATAAAGCTCTTTTGTGCTAAAACTTGTACTTGATTTGCATAGTTTGATATCATGAAACTGTGGGTTATGTACTTCTATTAGAAAATAAAGTTTCCATTTTCTAGTTTTTTTGTGACAGTGAATACTTATTTTAAAATATACCCATTTTGGCCAAACTCGTTTTGATCTTACCCAAGTTGATACTTTTTTAATACGGTCTGTACGTTTTGACCTGAACCCGTTTTAAAGGTAATTTGGTCAACAGTTTTACCCATTGACGGTAGCTTGAACTTTAAAGAACTATTATTTATCATCTACAATACAACTAGAGAAATTGACGACGACTTTTTTTCATCACCATGTTTGTGAAAATTATGAAAGCGGGAATGCTAGAACGAGTTTGGCTGAACGACATTATACAACATGCTAGAAAAATCTTCATTGGCCTGAAGAAAATTAGGAAGACTTGTATGGTGGCGATGATTAGTTTGTTCTTCTTCCTGTTGAATGGGTTCCCATTGCTCTACCAGAGGACCCAACACGTTAACCACATAACTCATGTCAGGTCTCTGAGACGGGTCAAATGTAGTGCACTGGCCAGCTCGGCTACCTTGAAGATGCTTTCAAGTATTGCTTCATCATCAACATTAACAACTTGGTCTATGCAACTTACCATGTTTTCCTTGGAGAGTACATGGACCCTTCTAAACCATGTAGCCAAATGACAACGACCGTCTGACATAGTTTCATCTATTGCTTTTCGGCCGGTAACTAACTCCATTAAAACTACCCCAAATGCGTAAACATCCACCTTTGTTGTCACCCTCCCGGTGCCTGTTAAGAAAGTTAAAATTCCAGCTTCCAAGTTTTATATAAACTAGCTAGAGCGACTATTTATATTTATAACGAATATAATCGCAGAAAAATTAAATTTAAAGAAGTGAAGGTGGTAGTTCTCACCGGCATACTCTGGTGGCATATAACCGAAAGTCCCTGCCCATCTTGTATCAACCGAGTACTTTCCATCAAACACGATTTTTACCAAACCGAAATCCGCTACCTTTGCTCTCATGTGATCATTAAGAAGGATGTTAGCCGACTTTAAGTCTCGATGAATGAAGCTTTGTTGTGCCAAACTATGCAAATACTCAACTCCTCTTCCGACATCTAAAGCAATTGAAATCCTTTGTTTCCAACTAAGAGGGGGGATTTTAGCTTCTCTCCATTCAAACAAATGTTGACTTAAAGTTCCTTGTGACATGTATTCGTACACCAAAAGTCGCTCGTTACCACTAATACAATAACCAAGAAGACACAAGATGTTTATGCCTAACTTTTGTTAGAACTTCAAGTTCTGCTTGGAACTCTTTCATCCCTTTTGTTCAGACCGCATCAATTTTCATCCTCTTGATTGCAATCATTGTTCCATCATGCAACTCGCCTTTATAAACGACTCCAGATCCACCTCTCCCCAACACATTGTTGTCACTGAAATGGTCAGTGATTTGGTCAAGCACTTGAATGGAGATCATTAAATTGCCATTTTCGGAAATAGGCGTATGGCTATGATGTGTGCTATATTGACTCTGTAATTTGGTAGGAACTCCAAAATACTTGCAGTAACATATATACGAATACGCCACGATACCAATAAAAAGAAGAACACTAATCACAATAACAATAACCATGCCTCTTGAAACAAGTGACTCGGGTGGCGGTATATCATCATAATTTGGACTGCTTTGACCTAAATACAAATTGTTTTCATGTAAAAACCTCACTTTTTGTGGGAATTCAGGTATAGACCCGTCAAGATTATTGTTTGATACATCAAGAAGTTCAAGATCCGGTAAAGATGTCAATATCTCAGGAATGGAACCCATGAGATTATTGTCGTTCAATAATAAACTCCTCAATGATGTCAAATTCACGAAAGATGGTGAAATAGTACCCGAAAAATTCTGTTTTGCAAAGTTTACTGTGGTCACATTCTTCCCATAAGAATCACATGTAACAAAGGACCAATTGGCACAAGCATTATTACCTTGCCAAGACATCGCCATTGACATCGGATACCCTAGAGCTTCAGCGACCTTTAGGAGGGTCGCTACTTGTGGGTCACAATTTCTGGCAGTATCTAAACAAAAACTATTAGTATCCAATCCTAATTCAACTTTCACACCACTTCGAAACAAGGGTAATGGACCTTGAAACTTATTGTTTTGTAACGCAACGTTGACTAATTTAGGGAGAGACATCAACGAATTAGGAACTACACCTGTTAATTGATTATCCCTAAGTTGCAAATCAAAACTATTGATACATTTCGATAGATCTGGTATGGCACCGGTAAATGAATTACCTTGTAACCAAACTTGATTAAGACGTGTCATGGAAGAGAGGACGTCAAGCGTACCAGAAAGACCTTGATTCTGATTGTTAAGCCAAAGATTGAAAATTTCCGATCCACCAAAAGTTGTAGGTAGTGTACCAATGAGATTATTGTAAGACAAACGAAGGTTCTTTAAATTAGGGAAATGATCAAAAATGTCCGGAATGGAACCGGTAAGGCAAGCATTGCTAGCTTCAAATGTTTGTAAGTAGTTGCTTTGAGTGAGGTCTTCAGGAAGACTCCATGGTGACAAATGAACATTATCAGAAATGTTAAAACTCTGGAGATTGGTGAGACCGAGAAAAAACCCGGGAGGAATTGAAGTGAAATTGTTGCCATTAAGTAATACTTGTTCTAGGAAAGAGAGGTTAGCTAAAGTTGGTAAGTCACCCGATAATGAATTGCGTTGGAGAGCTAGTGTTCTAAGTTGTGAAAGGTTATTTAGATTATAAGGAAGAGTCCCGGTCAGTGATCTAGAAGCTAGATTGATGTCGCTAACACGCAATGACTCATCACATCTGATTCCTTCCCAACCACAAAAGTTGTCGCACTACTAGAAAACAAGTCATTTTCTCACAAAAACTTCATACAAATTTCCTACGAAAAGTAGTTCCAACAGATTTCCAACAAAAAAAATAAGCTCAAACTTTGCTACAATATTATTTAATAAACATCATGAATAGATTTTGTAGGAAAGTTGTAGGAAGTTTACAACCACATGTTTTTGTAGCAATTTTGTTAGAAAAGCGGTTGGAAAACGGTTGAAAACGATTTTCAAGCATGTGTTTTTCCAACAACTTTTTTGTTAGAAAAATTGTTAGAAACTGAATTTTCCCAACAAATTTCCTACAATTCGGTGGTAGAAAAACACCTCTTTTTCTAGCAGTGTCGGTTTTTCAGGTGGACGGGGTAGGGGAAATTGAGGTTGCTAGTCTTGACACGACGGCAGCCTCATTGGCCGCGCAAGACGATAGGAATAGGATGAAGGAAGTGAGGCAGAGAAGGAGGCGGCAGCCATGGCGACGAGCCATTGTTTTCAAAGTAATTTGATAAGTGAAGACTATAAGGTATGGAAACCCATTAAGTTATACCATAGTCTAACGTGAGTTAATGTGGGTGACTTTGAAAATGGCGGTCTTCCAACGTGAAGTAGACAACCGACTGATTTTTGAATGAAATTTCAAAGCTTTGAAAATTCAATTACCATAAAAACATGCTGCCACATTTAGGAATAAGAACCTTTGGTTAATAATATCCCAATTTATTACTTTTTTTTAACACATACTACCTATTTATTACCAAAAAAGTCGATTGGTCCAATGTGCATGTGATGTGTTTCTGATTATGATCCCTATAAATTTTCTAAGTGATAGAAATAACATAAATCATATGGTTGAATTGATAATCATGTTGCTCCTTAGGTTCAAAAGAAATGTAAATAAGATTAGGGGCACCTCAATCAGTTTAGGGGCCTAAAACGAAATGAAAATTCAAGGGCTTTTTCCAAACTTCATTAGTTTAAATCTTCCTTTATCCTACTTGTTTATAAGACTTTAAGTTTGAGAATAAAGCATAACATTGTGGAATATTCAAGTTCGGTTTTGGTAGGCCAAGCTCATGTCGGTGGGATCCTGGGAATAGCTGAGAATGAAGTACTACTTATATCAAGTTGATGTTCCATAAGTCAAGGCATGCCTTTTGACTGTTGACACCATAAAAAAGTTAATGTCACGTCACCATATTTATTTGTTAGTGAGTGAAAAATTTAAAGTATGCTATAGATAATGATAAAAAACATTAACTCTTACATACATGTATAGAAACTTAACTTCTTAATCGGATACAATATTCTTGAATTATCAAAGTTTGCTAAAGGGGCAATTAAGTAATTTTGTTAGTAGTATGATATTATCACCTATAACTGGTCGGTTAATCAACCCGTAATAAAGAATCAAATATTATTTGATTGTTTTATTCATGTTCTTCATTTAACTTTAAAAGAACATGGACACGGACACTTAATGGGATATATATTTGTGTTCGTGTTTGTTCGTTTAAAAAATGATATTTTTGTGTACGTTTATGTTTGCTCATTTAAAATTCTTAACATACAATTCACGAACATGAATGAACATAATTGAACAAATAAACAAACATGAATGAATATGAACAAACGTAAACAAATACGAACAAACATAAACGAATAAATAAATAAATACAAGTAAACAAATATAAACCATTATGTAGATATTTGATCCAAAGTGTCATCCAAAAGTGAACATAAATGAATGAACACAAACGGACATTTATAAAGATAAATGAACGAAAGAAACATGTCTTCATGTCCATTCATTTAATTTAATATAACACAAAATTTTTGTTCATGTTCGCTCGTATATTTGATGAACAAACATAAACGAACTTCTCATCAAACGGTTCACGAACTGTTTGACATAGCAAGGAGTTGAAGTTAAATGAACTTTAACGTGTTTCAACCATTGATGGTTGCCTGAACTTTAACGAACTATTATTTATCATCAAAAAATACTACAGAAATTAACGACAACATTTTTTCATCACCGTGTTTGTGAAAATTATGAAAGTGGGAATGCTAGAACGAGTTTGGGTGAACGACATTAAACAACATGCTAAAGGTATCCTCATTGGCCTGAAGAAAATTAGGAAGGCTTGTATGACGGCAATGATAAGTTTGTTCTTCTTCCTGTTGAGGGGGTTCCCATTGTTGTACAAGAGGGCCCAACACGTTAACCACATAATTCATGTCAGGTCTTCGAGACGGATTATCTGTAGTGCACTGGACCGCTAGCTCTGCCACTTTGAAGATGCTTTCGTGGGTTGCTTCGTCATCAATATCAAGAGCTTGGTCTATGCAATTTACCATGTTTTCGTTGGAGATGGGTACACTTCTAAACCATGTAGCTAAATGACAGCTCTCATCTGACATAGTTCCATCTAGTGCTTTTCGGCCTGTAACCAATTCCATTAGAACTACCCCAAATGCGTAAACATCCACCTTTGTTGTCACCCTCCCGGTGCCTGTTTTCACAAGAAAAGTTTGATTTTTCAAATATACAAGTAACATATACATAGTTTTACTAACATAATCAATGAATAGTAACAAAGAAATCATTAAAAGAGGGGCAAAACTAGAAAACTGATTTAATCCATCCTATCATAAACATAACGCAAAGTTTTGAGCTTTCAATCTGGATATGTCTAAGCAACTGTATTATGTTCACTTATATTGGGACAAAGGGGGCGTTTGGTTGAAATAGGATTAAGATTATCAAGCATTGAAATGACTATACCCATAGGACTGATTGTATATGGTGTTCTCTTCACTGCTACGGGTGCGAATTTATGAGACTATAAGAACCTAACACAAAATTCGTGGATTCATATTTGGCCTATACGTGCTCTAGTTAGTTTCTAGTCGAACCCATAAACACATTTTTCCCACAAACACATTTTCAAGTCTCGAACCGGTATGAACACATAACATGAGATTGGATAACCCCCAAACTTTATTATAGCCAAGAAAATATAACACTAAAAGCTTGATTACAACCTTACTATGGCTAGGTATTAAAAGTCTTAGAGTACAAATAAGATTGCTAAAGTACTACCTAATTTATTATATAGGATAACTACCCAACTTGTCATTATCCACCTTAACCATCTCTTCTTGTGCTCCAAGTTTCGGCATGTTACTTGTCACGCAAGTTAGTTCTGTCCCAAGGTCGGTATAATTAGCCGATACATTTAACTAAGTGATTTATGTTGTGTGAAGTTCACAACTAGACCCATTTAACAAGTTTATTACTGTTATCACTTTAATGGAGTTCTTATTTTATTTATTAGTTTAGAAGATAAAAGAGAAATAAGCATTAGGTTTAATTGTCTTAAATACTTATATATAGACATTTATATATTGTAACTTTAAAATACATATATGTAGAAAAAAAAAGAGAAAAAATGCATGGTCAAATAGGCCGTGTTCTTGTCGATTCGACTAGAAAAATCTATTGGTAGACATACAAGGACAAACAAACTTTAACACCAAAAAAGTTTTCTTGATTCGTTACTGATCCAGAGGGAGTGACTGTGTTTCCGAGCTCAAAGGAGATCGGGAGAGGGAAGGAAATGGTGGTAGTGACATGCACAATGGTGGCGGTATAATAAATAGACCTTGAAGAAAAAGAGGAGGGAGGATTGGAGATAATTTGATCATTCATGTACCGAAGGACATTTGGTATAGCGATTTTAAGGTGTGAGAAACCATGTCTCTTCCATCAGGTTGAGGATTTGAATCCCATGAATTGGTGGAGAATGGTGTAAATATAGTAGTAGTTTTAGAGGATGTGTTAGCCATTCAAAGAAAATTTGATCGCTAATTTTGTTTTATACTTGTAATAATTTTATATAAACTAGAGCTGGGGCCATGTAATTTACTTGTAATTGTAAAAAATTAAACCGAAAAAATAAAGGTGGTAGTTCTCACCGCCATACTCTGGTGGAAGATAACCGAAAGTCCCTGCCAATCTCGTCTCAACAGAGTCCTTCCCATTAAACACAATCTTAACCAAACCAAAGTCTGCTACCTTTGCTCTCATGTTATCATCAAGAAGGATGTTAGCCGACTTTAAGTCTCGATGAATGAAACATTGTTGTGCCAAACGATGCAAATACTCAACTCCTCTTCCCACGTCTAATGCAATTGAAACCCTTTGTTTCCAACTAAGAGGTGGGATTTTAACTTCTCTCCAATTGAACAAATGCTGACTTAAAGTTCCTTGTGACATGTATTCGTATACTAAAAGTCTCTCGTTATCATTAATACAATAACCAAGAAGAGACACAAGATGTTTATGCCTGACTTTTGTTAAAACTTCAATTTCCGCTTTGAACTCTTTCATCCCTTTTGTTCCGTTCGCATCAGATTTCATTCTCTTGACTGCAATCATAGTTCCATCATGTAACTTCCCTTTATAAACGACTCCAAATCCACCTCTTCCCAATACATTGTTGTCACTGAAATGATCGGTGGCTTGGTCAAGCACTTGAATGGAAATCATTAAACTAACACTTTTAGAAATAGGCATCTTGTTATGATGGTTAAGATCACGGCTAACTTGACTCTGTAATTTGGTAGGAACTCTGTCACACTTGTAGTAACACACAAATGACACAATCCCAACAAAAACAAGAAAACTAATCACGATACTGACAACCATGCCAGCTGAAACAGGTGACCCTTGTGAATGTGGAGATGCACTCCCACCCAAAAAAACTAGAATTCGATGTAGACTTGGGTTCACTTATTAAAAAACTGTTATCATGTAAAAATTTCATTCGTTGTGGGAATTCAGGTATAGGCCCAGAAAGATTATTGTTTGACACATCAAGGAGTTGAAGATTCGGCAAAGATGCCAAGATATTTGGAATAGAACCTGTGAGGTTGTTATCTTTCAATGATAAAATCCTCAACCAAGTCAATTTTCCAAAGGAAGGTGAAATAGTACCAGAGAATTTATGTTTTGTAAAGTTTACAACGGTCACATTCTCCCCATAAGAGCTACATGTAATAGAGGACCAATTGGCGCAAGCATTATTTCCCTCCCAAGATTCCGCCAATGCCATTGGATACCCTAGAGCTTCGGCAACCTCAAGGAGGGCCGTCACTTGTTGGTCACATGGTCCGGGTGTGGCTAAACAGAAATTGTTATTACTTATCTCTATTTCAATCTTTGCACCACTTTGAAATACAGGCAAGGGACCCTGCAACATATTATATTGCAAGCTAATGTTGGCCACTTGTGGAAGAGACATCAACGAATTAGGAACTACACCTGTTAATTGATTATCCCTAAGTTGTAAATCAAATATATTGATGCATTTTGATAGATCCGGTATGGTGCCCGTGAATGAATTGGCATGTTACCAAACTTGCGTAAGTTGAGTCACGGAAGAGATTACATCAAGCGTACCAGAAAGGCCTTCATTCTGATGGTTAAGCCAGAGATTTTGAATAATTGATCCACCAAAAGATGTAGGTAGGGTACCGGTGAGATTATTGAAAGACAAATGGAGTTTCCACAAACTAGGGAAACTATTAAAAATGTCCGGAATGGAACCGGTAATGCCAGCATTTCTAGCTTCAAATGTTTGTAAGTTGATGCTTTGAGTGAGGTCGTCAGGTAGACTCCATGGTGACAAGTAAAGATTATTTGAAATTTTAAAACTCTGGAGATTGGTGAGACCGAGAAAAAAATTTAAAGGAATTGAAGTGAATATGTTGGAATTGAGATGCACTTCTGTGAGGAGAGTGAAGGGGTATGCACCCGCCTTAACATCGAGCGGGGCGGATCAACCCACAAGATATAGACAAGAGGCTTGAAATCAGGATGTCATAAAGACACAAAGCCAAAACCTATGCGCGTGACGCATATCACATATGCTCACGCATCACACATGCTCACGCATCACTGTAACATCCCGAAATTTTTTATTTTGATAAATAAAAGAAAGTTATGTTTAGTAATTTCACGTTTTAGTTATTTAATGTCGAGTAAGGAACGGGTCTTGGGCTTAGTTATTTTATGAACTCGGCCTGTCTCGACCCGTAGGAAGCCAACCCGAGCCTAACCAAACTCGTAGTATATAAACGAAAGTTCTTGACACTTCCACCATTTTCACCATCTTCCTTCACTTACACCCACCCAAACACTCTCATTTCTAGAGAGAGAAGCTAGAGAGAGAAAGTTCTCAAATCACAAATCCGAGTCCACAATCTAGTTCCTAATCGTTTTTGGTAAGTCCCTCTCGAAAATCATCCGTTTTCATAACCATTTTCGAGCTCAAATCGAGCAAAAACTCCCTATTTTCGTAACTTGAGTTTTCGGGTCAAAAACCGCCTTGTTTTGATGTCAAAATGCAAGCTTTTGTGTTTAAAAGTACAAGGAATCGATAGCCCTTTCAATCCCGAGCATTTCCATGTCAAAAACTTCGATTTTGGGTCAAAAATCTGGAAAATCTGGAAAACCCGTGGGTTTCTCCGTCGCCCAGCTTGAAGGAGTCGAATCAGACTCATTCGATCGAACCAGTCGATCGAATCAGTCCATTCGATCGAATGCGTAGATCGAACAAGTCCAGTCGACCGAATAGGGAAGCAACCGAATAGTCTCCAACTCATTCGATCGAATGAGTTTTGTATTCGATCGAATGAGTGTTGTATTCGATCGAACGTGTTCCTGTTTGATCGAACGTGTTCCTATTCGATCGAACGTGTTCCTGTTTGATCGAACGTGTTCCTATTCGATCGAACGTGTTCCTATTCGATCGAACGTGTTCCTATTCGATCGAACGTGTTCCTATTCGATCGAATCAAGCCAGAACCAAGCTGTTTCCGAGTTCGCCTAAGGTTTAACTTCGCCTGAAGCGAAGTTCGTTTATAAAATGAATTAATAACCTACTGGAAAATGTGTTAAGGCAGTTATCGAAAACGAGTAGTAGTAGTTAATTGATATGTGTAAATATTATACAGTTAGCCGAGCCCAGTTAAAGAAAGGAATTTCAATCAACGGAGAACGTAACCGTATTCAGGTGAGTTTCTAGCCCCATTTCCTTGTTATGTTTTCGGGGCTGTGTGCATACTCGATGTGAAGTGTGAATCCACTTACTTTAAGTGGTAAGTGTATGCTATAGATGTTATATGAGGTATATATTTATAATGCTTGTCGGTACGTGAACGATCTTCGGATATTGCACGTATCGCCAAGGATAGCGATTGCCAAGTGGTTGATAGTGTGTATGAATGATGTGATGTGACTTGTTCACTACGTAAATACTAAACTAATATGAGTGTGACCAAGGCAGGTTGAGGTAGAGTGTGTTAGAGGTAGCAGGAGTCTAGTAAGGGTGTTAGTGGCATAGCGTGAGTGCGTGATAGGGAAAGCCTATACGTGCCTTCGTTATTAAGTGGCATAGCGTGAGTGCGTGATAGGGAAAGCCTATACGTGCCTTCGTTATTAAGTGGCATAGCGTGAGTGCGTGATAGGGAAAGCCTATACGTGCCTTCGTTATTAAGTGGCATAGCGTGAGTGCGTGATAGGGAAAGCCTATACGTGCCTTCGCTATTAAGTGGCATAGCGTGAGTGCGTGATAGGGAAAGCCTATACGTGCCTTCGTTATTAAGTGGCATAGCGTGAGTGCGTGATAGGGAAAGCCTATACGTGCCGTTGTAATTAAGTGGCTAAGCTGTAGGGGTAATTAAGTGGTTAAACAGTGGCATGTTAGACAGTGGACTATGTGTCTTCGGATACGTATATATATATTGTATGAAGTGGTTGTATGATAAGTTGCTTGATTAACTAGAACTCACTCAGCGTAGCTGACTTTTAGTATGCACGCAGGTGAGCTGATTATAGAGTTAGCATGAGGATGACACACGGCATGGATTGAACGGCTGGCATCTGAAGAAAGAAGTAAAGATGTTTTAAATATAAAGTTTTGTGTTATGGTATCAAAGAAAAGATTGAATGATTTGTAACAAATGATTGATGTTTTATATTCCGCGAAAAGTTTTAATAAACTCTGATTTGAAGAACTGTGTTTATGAGTAAATCCGACGCGAAAGTAGGGCTTCCGGTAACGGGGCCTTACAATCACACATGCTCACGCATCACACATGCTCGCGCATCGCATATGCTCACGCATATCACATCTGCGCATGGCGCATATCACATATGCTCACGCATGCTTACGCATACCACATGCTCATGCATATCACATCTGCGCATGAAACATCTGCGCGTGAGAATAAAGAGAAGACCTTGCGCATCCCCGGGATAGGCGCATAAAGGACAACACAACAAATGAGACAATAGTCTAATCCAAATCAGGATAAGGACAACCATGATTGTACTCATCAGACAACCTTCCAGAAGGTATCTTTTAAGGAATAAAGAATGTGCTGATGTTGACAGCTGCCAATGAAGGGTGGACAACTCAGCAAAACCCATGTGCCACCACGTGATGGCACATGGGTAAGGAAAAATACCTTGGTCAGAGATTAATCAATGAAAAAGCACCAGGTGTCCTAAGTACACGTGGCGCGAAGCAATAGGAGGAGGCCAAAAAGGCCCTAATTGGGTCTAAGCCCAATCATTGGAAACCCTAATACTATAAATACTACACCACCTCCACAGTTGAGGTCAAGCAAGAAAATACATTCTAAGTCCTTATTCATTTTCACATTCTTATCATCTTCTCCTGCAATATCTTATTCTCACACCGGAGGGTTACCCCAAAGAGGACCCCTCTGTCCCTTTCTGAGGGGTAAGTTCACGGTGTTGTTCGTTTTGTAGGTGGAAGAACTCGTATCTCGGAAAACCATCGGTGATATAGCACACTCATACCCGAGGAACGTAGATCGAATACAAGTAAGTCGATTCACGCTTCTTCATTGGCGCCATCACCTGTTACAACGGCAACAAAACCACTATTTCATCAGTTCTCTCTGAAAACCTTCACCATGGTTTCCGGTGTTCGAAACAATGATCAAGTTCTGGAGGATAATGAGCTCGAGGATGTTAATGAGGGACATCAGGTTCTGATGGCGCCGCGTGACACTGCGCGCACCACCAGTAACCATCCCTTCAACACAACAACTCATAGCCTGACTGAAACTCCTCCAGACGATCTCACGTTCCAAAATCTGACTGGTGCAAAACAAAAAGGACCAATGGGTCCGGAAGTTGAAACCAATGACCCTAAAGAATGGCTCATAAACGAACAACGGCGTTTAATGGACAAATACAATGAGCTGGTAAAACACAAAAAGTTAGCTGACTTAACACAAAGGCTCGAATTTGATAAACAAACCATTCAAGGAACAACAAAAAAGGCGCGCGTGCCGGAAGACGGTCATTCTGTTCACACCGAACACGCTGATATTAGTGATGAGGAAGAGGTGCACAGCATGAGGAAGACGCGAGATACTCATGCAGGAGGTTCGCAGCTTCGCGCACACATGAACATAGCACATGGAGCCAAAGCTGATATGGATCTATACACACCATACAACCCACAAGCGAAATGGCAAGTGGACGTAACCACACCATATAGGCCAGCCATCTTGGTAAAACATTCAAAATTCACTGAGCGCATTGCGAAGGCTCCCATTCAACACAAAACCAAGATGCCAAGTGGTTTAGGCAAGTACGATGGTACAACAGATCCAGATGATTTCTTACAAGGTTTTTACAACACTGGAAACCTAGAAAGCTGGACGATGCCAACATGGTGTCACATGTTTGCTCGCTGCCTCACGGGCGCAGCGCGTGTCTGGTTTGAAAGCTTGCCAACAGGACAAATCGATGGGTTCGAAGAGCTATTGGAAAAGTTCCAGGCTCACTTTGTACAGCAGCGCAGACACACGCGCGACCCCGATGACATCATGCACTGCGTGCGCAGGAATAATGAAACCATTGAAGACTACATAACTCGCTTCAATCAGGAATCTCTTGCAATCGGAGGCATCACTGAACAACTCTTGCGCGTGGCCTTTATACAAGGTGCGCGCAGTGATCAACTCCGCAGAGCTCTCGTGAGCAGAGAAGGCATGCCAACCACTTGGGCTAAGCTTATGGAAGCATCGCGAGTCTTCGCGCGAAATGAAAAACAAATTGCCCAAGACAGAGCAAGAGATAGAGGGCATCAAACAGAAGCACCACGCAACAATGAAAGGATGGGCAAACAAAACTCTGTATGGTCCAGGTTGCAACAAACCAATTATTCTCCCGCAGAAAAGCAAGCGCTACAAAGTTCACCCCAGCCCCAAAAAGACATTCTTAATCGCGGAGAGGGTGACAAGAAGGAAGGCGGCAGAGAGCATAATAGACCTCTACCAAGAATATGGACTCCCCTCACCAAACGCCTTCGCAAGTGTTAAGCACAGAGAATGTCCAGTTTAAAAGCCCCAGGCCATTACTCCATAAAGGACCACCAAACAGTGGCAAATATTGTGAGTTTCACAAATCCACAGGGCACAACACCGATGCATGCCACCATTTGAAGGATGCGATCGAAAAAGATGTGAAATGAGGTAAGTTGGCTCACCTAGTAAAAAACCCAAGACCAGAAAACGAACAACCAGACGGAGCCTCGGCCAGTAAAAAATTCAAAAGAATCTGTGTAGCCGAATGAGGAAGGCAAGGGCAAATATCGAGGAAGAGAAGCGCGCAAATCCAAGGGGATTGGCGCGAGCAACAAGTAATCTTTCCAAGAATCAGAGGAGGCCCGTCTAGCAGCAGTCCTCTAGTCATCACTGCACACATCGCTCATTATGAGGTGTCAAGAGTCCTGGTGGACACTGGTAGTGAGTCAGACATCATGTATGAGCAATGTTTCAGGAAGTTGGATCCAGAATACCAAGCAAGGCTCGAAGTTGTGAGTGCACCAATCTCAGGTGTCTCAAACGAAATTAATCACCCCCTAGGTCAGATACAATTCGAACTAACTATGGGGGATGAGAAGCACAAGCGAGCTGAAATTGTCAATTTCCTGGTCTTGCCCACCACTTCATGCCATAGTATGATCTTGGGTAGAGGAATGATTGCCCAATTCAACGCCATACCGTCACCAGCGCATGGCGCGTTGGGGTTCCCAACACCAACGGGAGTAACATTTGTGTATCGAGATCATCTGTGCGCAGTAACAAGTATACCTCGAGAAGGGAGAATGAAGCTTCCAGTGGCAGACAACGCGCCAGAGGAATGGATTCTCAACCCAAAATTCCCAGAACAAACAATCACAATCGGAGCTACGATATCAGATGACACAAGGGTGAGAATGAAAAGATTGCTCACAACGTATACGTCAGTCTTCGCATGGCAATATTCTGATATGACTGGGGTTCCGCGAGACCTGGCGCAGCACTCTCTCAACACATTCAAGTCTGTAGAGCCAATTGCTCAAAAGAAAAGAGTCATAGGAGACGAGAAGGCAAAGGCCATGAATGAGCAAGTAGAAGATCTATTGCGCGCGAATATCATACGCCCAATACGATACCAAACATGGGTAGCCAATCCTGTGATGGTAAAGAAGAGCAATGGGTCATGGAGAATGTGCATTGATTTCAAGGACCTCAACAAAGCGTGTCCAAAAGATTGTTACCCCCTCCCAAACATTGACGCAAAGGTGGACTATGTGGCGCCATTTAAGCTCAAATGCTTCCTGGATGCCTATAAGGGCTATCACCAAATTCAAATGGCACCACAGGATGAAGACAAGACTGCTTTCAGAACTGACAAGGGTGTTTTCTGTTACACAAAAATGCCCTTTGGTTTGAAGAATGCAGGAGCCACTTACCAGAGACTCATGGACGCAGTTTTCAACGAGCAAATTGGAAAAAACTTAGAAGTCTACGTGGATGATTTGGTGATTAAAAGCAGGGAGGAAAAACAAATGCTCAAAGACATCGAAGAAACCCTTCGGCGCCTAAAGGAAGTAAACATGAAGCTCAACCCGAGCAAATGCACATTCGGCGTGGAAGAAGGGAAATTTCTTGGCGTAATGGTCACCAAGGATGGTTTCAAGGTGAACCCAGAGAAGGTGGAGGCTATCCTCGACATGCCCTCACCATCCACCATGAATGAAGTTCAAAAGTTGAATGGTAGATTCGTATCAATTAACAGGTTCCTAGCGAACCATGCAAGCAAATCTACCCCATTCATTAACACATTGAGAAATTGCTTAAAGAAAAGCCAATTCAAGTGGACGCCTGAGGCCGAGCAAGCTTTCAGTGAGATAAAAGAATGTCTGATAAATCTGCCTGCGCTCACAGCTCCACTACCTGGCGAAACTCTAACGTTGTACCTGTCAGCAGGAGAGCGCGCCATTGGCGCAGTATTGTTGGTGGATCGCAAAGGAATCCAAACACCAATCTATTATGTAAGTCGGGTGCTGACAGATCCTGAGACGCGCTACACCATCATAGAAAAGTTAGTTTTATCACTAATGCATGCGTCGCGCAAGCTTCACAGATATTTCAATGGTCATCCTATTGAAGTCCTGACTGATTACAACATCCAGCAAGTCTTGCGACGTCACGCGCTCTCAGGAAGGCTGACAAAATGGGCGCTGGAATTAGGGGAGCACACGATCACCTATAAGCCTCGCCCAGCAATCAAGGGACAAGTCTTAGCTGATTTCATCGCAGAAATCCCTGAAGGAAAAGTCGAAGAGGCTCAGCGCGAAGTAGACCCTCCGCAAGCCAATAATGAAGAAAACGTTTGGAGATTATTCACTGATGGGGCTTCAAACAACGAAGAGTCCGGCGCAGGCCTCAAACTGGTGGACCCAGAAAATCATGAGTATACCTACGCAATCAGGTTGGATTTCAAGAGCACCAACAATGAAGCTGAGTATGAAGCCCTGCTGGCTGGTTTGCGCATCGCGCGCAAGTTCGGAGTCAAAAAGCTAGAGGCTCATGTAGATTCATACCTGGTAGCAGCACAAGTCAATGGCCTTTATGATGCCAATGAGAACACCATGCCTCTGTATCTAGAGCAGGCGAAAAAACTCACCAAACAATTTGACTCTTTCAGAATCATACACATTCCGCGCAGTGAAAATAAGTCTGCCGACGCGCTGAGCAAGATGGCATCAACCAGCTTCGATCATTTTGGCAAAGATGTCAGGGTGGAAGTAATGAGCAACCCGTCGGTGGGAGCGAAGTCTGTCCTTGTAATTCATACAACACCTTCATCATGGATAACTCCAACAATGGAATTCTTGAGGGAGGGAAAGGTACCAGACGATCGCGCACAGGCGAGGAAGATAAGGCACAAGTCGCAGAACTACGAACTGCTTGATGGTACGTTATATACGCTCTTATCTTGGACCGCTTATGAAATGCCTGGACGCGGAGGAAGCAAGCTATGTGATCAGAGAGATACACGAAGGAATCTGTGGAATACATGCTGGCCCGCGCATGGTGGTTGCCAAGGCAATGAACGCAGCTTATTATTGGCCAGGCATGTACTTGGACGCGTTAAAAGAGATCCAAAAATGCAAAGCGTGTCAGAGCTATGCGCCAAACACCATGCGGCCAAAGAACAACTTGATTCTGGTGACCTCTGCATGGCCTTTCCACAAATGGGCAATCGATATTGTGGGTCCCTTACCACAAGCGCCGGGGCGAGTAAAGTTTTTGGTAGTGGCAGTAGACTATTTCACAAAATGGGTTGAAGCCAAGCCACTAGCAAAAATCACAGCCGAGGCAATGAAACAATTTATTTGGAGCCACATCATATGCCGTTTTGGCCTGCCCATGGAAATTGTGAGCAACAATGGCAAACAATTCACTGACAGGAAGATATCCAGTTGGCTCAAGGAATTGCGCATCAACCAAGTCTTCACTTCAGTATACCACCCTCAAGGGAATGGCCAAGTGGAACGCGCGAACCAAAGCTTGCTGAATGGGCTGAAGAAAAGGTTGGGGGGAGAATCCCATGCATGGGTCGAGGAGTTACCTAATGTCTTGTGGGCGCACGGGACATTAAGCAAAACCAGCAATGGCGAGTCCCCGTTCAGCCTAACCTATGGAACGGAGGCTATGATTCCAGCAGAGATTGGATGCCCATCCTATAGAGTGCTTATGATAAGTAAGACAGATAACGAGCAAGAAAGGAGGTTGGATCTCAACTTACTTGAAGGGCGCAGAGAGGCGGCTATCATCAGTGAAGCCAAATATAAGAAAAAACTAGAAAAATATTACAATCAGCGCGTGAAAGAATGCCACTTCAAGAAGAATGATTTTGTCATTCGGAACAATGAAGCTAGTCGCGCAATACCCACGGGAAAGATGTCTCCCAACTGGGAGGGACCTTATCAAGTCTCGGAAGAATTGGGAAAAGGCGCATACGCTTTAAAAGATTTAAATGGAAAGAAGATCCCGCGCACATGGAACGCAGCATAACTTAGAAAATGTTTCATGTAAAAGTTGTCAAGATTGTAATCAAGGCTTTTTAAGCCATTATGAATAATGATATGCGCTATTTTCTCTTAATATGTGTTCTATTACCTTTTGCATACATGTTTCACACTTCCCTTTATTAATTTTGAGCAATATGACAACATTGTATTGACATTAAACTAAAAATAAAACGAAGTAAAACATACATGCGCGAGCTTCAAGCTCAGACGCGTTAACGAGTTTTAACTCAAACGTCAGGGCCTTAGCCCAATAATATGAGCCTTAGCTCAGGGCCTTAGCCCAATAATATGAGCCTTAGCTCAAGTTACTCACAACATCCATCCTACATGCTGCGCAGCTGGACCATAAAAGTACCTAAGCACAACTAAGGCAAAGCACATACCAAAGCATAGTTGTTAAGGTCTCAGGTCGGGGCCGCGCATGGGATTATAATGGATATCAGAGTAACACATACTGATGTAAAGGCTAAAAACTCATTCATAATTCCCTATAATAAATGCGCGATAACGTCGCGCAAAAGAGGAATAATGAAATGCCAAGGCACGTGTCAGCATATTCAAAATATCGCAAAATAACTTGAAATATGACAACTGTTAAGGATTAAGTAAAAATAATTTCCTTACAACCTTGTTCAAGTTTCAATGTGTAAGCATACGTTATATTCAACAAGCACAAGCAATCAATATAAAGAGATGAATTGGGAATGCGCAAGATGCGAATAAGGGAAAAACAAAATTTCATTCCAAAACATAGAAGTTTACAAATTTACAAATGATGAGGTAAAAACTACAAACACAAAAAAAAAAAAAAAAAAAAAAAAAAAAAACAAGAAGGGCTTTTCAAATCTCTATATCAATATCAACCTCTTCATCGTCCTCATCATTACTTCCTCCCTCAGCACCTGGCGCAGCCCGCTCCTCGTCATCTCCAAACTTACCATAATCAAGCTGTTCGTCTTGAATGGAGTCGTCTTCTATCACGATAGTGTCAGGAGTAGGTCTTTTGGCCACGCCAGAGCCGCTGGCAAAGGTAGCATTGCCCGTGCCATCATCACTGCCATCAGTCCCTTCGCATTCATCAAGTAATTTCTTTAACGCGCCAAGATCGGGCTGGTCGGCAAGCGCGGCTATCTGCAAGTCACAAGGAACAATATGAGTACAAAAGATTATAAAAATAAGTCAAGTAAACTCATTAAAGTTAAAATACCTGCTCAAGGATGGGAATTGGAGTATTCAAATACTTCTCCCCCACCTCAGCCATGTCAGCGCAGACAGCGTCGAGCTGATAAGGGTAGTCGGATGGATTCGTCTTTAGCATGCCATATTCATAACCATCCTTAAACCCTTCAGCCCGACCCACCAAGCGCGACGCTGCATTACAATCCATCACAAGGGTCTGAAACTCGTCTGAGTATTTCATCGCATAAGCGCAACGAGTCACACCCTGTGAAATTAACCATTGACGGCCCTGCGCGAGGGAAGAAACAGACATCTCAAGAGAAGGAATCTGAGAGTTTAACAACTCAACAGTTTCCTTGGCTTGTTTTAGCTTTTCTTTGTCAGACGCTGCTGCCGCCAAGGCTTCATTCTTTTCCGCTAGCGCAACATCGAGCTCTTTCTTCAGGCGCGCAACCTCACTCTCCAATAAAGATTTGTCAGTATTAGCCTGCGCAATAGTTCGGTCACGCGCCTCTGCTTCCAACTCCAAATCACGCGCTCGACGCGCGTACTTGGCCGCATCTGCCTCTGCTGCTTGCAGCTTCTCCCGCGCAGCTTGCAGCTCAAGCCCGCGATTCATAAAAGCAGCGTTGGCACTTGCCCGGTTCTCGCTAAGTTCTGCTTGGAGTTTCTCAGCCCTCTCTCGGGCATCAGAAAGATTCCAAGCAGAAACCTTAGCCTCTTGCTTGGCCTCCACAAGAGCATCACGCACTTTTATATAATCATTGCGAAGCTCTTGGGAGGCAACAAAGAACGCAGACCCAGCAAAAAGGTGGTCATTAAGCAAGTCCACGCGAGCGCGGTCCTCTTGAAACCTCCTTTCAGCTGGAGGAACAGAATGAGCCCAGAAGTCTTCACATACGCCCATGGATTGGAATGAGCTCTCTTCAGTGATATTCCAGCTCGGGCGGTATATGTGATCGGCTTCCTGCAAACACAAAGCAACGCATAGAAACGTTTTAGTTATCTAAACACTAATTTGGAAGTCTACACAGCGGAGCAAAACAAACTTATACCTTAGGAGAATCGGCGGAAAGATTAGCGCCAGCTGATGAGCTCATGCCTGCCCCACGAGAAGAAAGTTGCGCCACGAAATCTCGTGGCGCTATAGGGCTTGCGCGGCCACCATCAGAACCTTCAGAATTAACCTCCTCATCATCCTCTAGAACAGGTCTCTTCTCCTGCGACTTGGAAGAATCAAAAATAGCCTCACGAGGAGGGCTGCGCGCAGGAGGAGGTGAGGGAGATCTTGACGCTGTTAGAGTAGCGCGAAAAACAGTCTCCTGCTCCTTAGTGATCCCAATGAGGGGAGATTCAGTACTTGTGGGAGCAGGAGCAGAACTAGCGGCGCCAGCGCTAGTGGTACCACCAGCAGCTTGTGTGCCAGCTATAATGCCTATGAAAAAACCAACAAGGAGAAATGATTCATGACTTGAACCAAAGAAAAAAAAATCAGACAATCAAAGCGCAATAAATACCTTGGCGCACTGCAGTCCGCGAATTAAACATCGCCATGAAGTCCATTTTCCCCCTTTTCGAGGGTAAAACAGGGGACTTCAAAACAACCTTCGGTGTAGCCTCGGCACCTTGCCGCGCCTGAGGTTGAGCCACCAACGTTGCCGGCTCTACAAACATTTGAGTGAACAAAGCTTCATTAATAACTCTATTAGAATCACGCTCATAAAATCACAAAATATAAACAAAGTATACCTGTTGGAGAAGACGGAACAGCAGGCGCAGCGCCGCTTCCCTCGTCCGCCGCGCGAAGAGATGAGGTGGCAACACCATACCTCGTGTGGACTGGAGGATTGCCCACACCTCGAGGCAAGGAAGACGAGGAAAACTTGGATGTAAAACCCTTGGTTTTCTCAAGTCCCTTCGCTTGAGTAGGAGGAAGATTCTGGGCAACAGAGGCATCATCTTTTTTCTGTTTTTTACTGGCCCATGCGCCAGTTTTGCCTTTAGCCTTGCGCTTGAGTTGTGGCGCTTCACTGGTGTATTTATCCCAGTTTTTGAAGTTAATCTTCTTATGCTACACCACTCTTTTTACAGAAAATTGTAGAAACTCTGAATATGTCCAGAACGAAAGATGCAAATGCGACTCAGGTACTTAAACTATCTAACAAACTTTTATTTCCATTTAATATCTATTTATTGATTATGTGCGGCGCAGGTAATAAAACTTACTGAATATTTGTCATTGTTTTAATGATTTGGAATAGGTGATTGTTGATTTTAACACACATTATATTCTTATGGAACTAACTACTAAGGTATTAACAAAATATAAAACATGTTAACTATATTACCAAGAAAATAATCATCTTTAATTACATCAGATGCTAGTAGCTACTGCACAGAGATAGGTGTGACAAATACTTCTAAATTTTATTATTAAAATTCATTATTACAAGGAAGAAAGTAGCTTAGTGGAGGGAAGAATATGGAAATGTATTTGTGAATTATCATCTATTTAAGTATCTACTTGCAATTTTGGCTACATGGTTGTTTCAGAGATTGATAAATAAGTTGAAGCTCAATTCAAGTTCTTACTTGATTCACAGTCCGCTAATGCCTGAGTGTCTAGCTCCCTACATCAGTCATGTAGGCTTCATAGGCATTTGGTTCTGAAGTTTGATTCAAGTTCTTATACATAGTTATTTGACATATCAAAAGGCTTCATAGGCATTTGGTTCAGAAGCTTGATTCTAAGCCGCTCACAAAGGAGTACATACATTCTTATTAGATTACACATGCCTATTCGACGTATCAAAAGGCTTCATAGGCATTTGGTTCAGAAACCTGATTCTAGGCTGGCTCCCGAAGGAGTAAATGTGCACTGAACTATTGATGGATGTAGTTAGACTGAATAGATGTGAATGCTTATATGAATTTACATAGTACAAATTATGTAACTTAGGCTGGGCCCACATAATTCAATGAGGTTTAGTGAACTATATATGCAGGAAAAACTGTGTTTGGGGATGATAATTAGAGAACAAACTGATTTTAAATTAATGGTCTGAATTTCTCACATGACATGGATTGAACATGAAATTTGCAGGTTTGGTACAAACAGGTTCGATTTACTTTCGTGTTGGACTCGCAAACCCGTTTAGCTAAACAAGTCATTTTCGGTTCAACCCGACGGGTTCATGAGCTGACCCGTTTAACCTATTTATTATTTAATTTTTTAAAATGTGTTTTATTTTGGGTCAAAGGGGTGGTGTTCAGGTCAATCCGCAGATTTGTGGGTCATGTTCGGGTTCATGTCTCTTACAAATTTTCGGGTTCCAGTTATGTTCATGTTGGATCGCCAACATGACCCTTTTAAGACACCCATTTCCAAGTATTGAATTGATATTAGAATATATATTTTTTTCACAAGTCATCCTATGGGCGTATGACTTCTGTAAATACGGAGTACTAAATAGTGTGACGTTTTTTTTGTTATCCTTATACTTACTACTTTGAGGTTAGATCATTAATTTATTTTGCAGTTTTAACTAATGACTTAACACATTATGGTTAGTTATATACTTTTATATATATATATATATATATATATATATATATATATATATATATATATATATATATATATATATGTATATATATGGTGGCAAAGGGCTCACAATTGAGGGAATATTGGAGAACTGGTTGGATATTAAACCAATATCAGTGGAAAAGGTTAGGGGGAATGGATAGAAACGTTTTAGCTATGTGGGAGAAAGCAGGTTATAAAGGTTATTATTTTTTTAATCATAATTACAGTGTCATGTTCGCAAACAGGTTATAGCAATGACTCAGCTTCAAGTTTCCGGCCAAATTTTAAGATTCCAAGATTTAGTATCCAAAGTCTTAACTGGGTTGTTCGATTTAAATTTTTTTTTTATAATAACATTCGTAGAACGTATGCATTTTTTTAATTAAATGTATGTTACCTTTAAAATTTTGGTAATTTTTTTCTAAATGTCTATGATAATTGTTTTGATACCTATATTATATATTACGTGTTAAACTTGTTATGCGTGATGCGTCATATGTCTTACAAAATATCATTAATACATAAAACTGACAAGCATTTGAACGTCACTTACTACATTTATTAAGTTTAAATACATTACCCAATGCTAGGGTCTATATCCTCCATTTAAATAATTTATGAAGGTTGATCATCTATTGTTCTTAGAAATGTTTAAAATATTTACCACATGGGTCTAATTTTTCTGAAAGTTTGATCATCTTACTCAAGTTATTTTAGATGTTAAACTTGATAAGTTTGACTTAAATGATACTTTTGACATGAGTACAAAAAATATCATGTTTGTAGAGCTTGTGACAAAGGTTTATACTAATTATGATGTTTTAAGTTATCTTTGAAATATGAGTTAAATGACTAAAATGTTATGAATTTAATCATAAATATCACCTGATCTGCTGTTTTTAGAAATACTTACAACTTTTGGATTACAAATTTAAATTTTCTGTAAGTTTGATCATTTTAACTCGTACTTTTGAAGGCAATTTCAATCCATTTGACTTGAATAGCTTTGACTTTAATGATATATTTCATTTTGGTTTGACTCTAATTGTGACAAAGATTTAGAGTTTTTACCCAATCTTTTTTCTTTTTAATGAGTGACAAACAATACAAACTTCACTTATTACCTTTATTAAGCTTTAATACATAACACAACATTAGGGCCAATGACATTCATTTAAACCATTTTTTTTTCAAATCTAAAAAATTTAAGTACTATGACATGTTAATCTCAAATATCAGTTGACAAATGTCTAAAGTCTATTCATTATTATGACAATATTGTTTGATTTACATTATTAACATAAATATACCTTTACTTAGATTATTGCATAAAACCTCAAAAAGCCTCTTTTAGGCCCTAAAAATAAAGAAAAAGGGTAACAATTAAGATATCACATTTCTGACTTGATACACCCGTCCACAGGACGGGTAAACTACTAGTTATGTAATAAGAGAACTCAGGAATGCAATATATGTAAATGCCCCATAACAAACTAGCTTTTCCCCTGTATTATATAAGTTGTTTTACATTATTCGTTTATAATATTTATATATATATTTTTTTGAATTTTAATTTTATTTATAATATACTTAAGGTTTGATAATGAAATTGTTTCACAAATAAATGAGATTTTATAACCCGGTTTAAAAGTTATCTGAGTTTTGTGAAACCAATGAACTGCTTATTTTTTATTATAAAATTATTTCTTAATTATAAATATACTTAAAAAAACGGATATTAGATGCTATAACCCGTTTAAGGGCTATATGGGTTTGGTAAGACCCATACCCGTGAATTAGAGTCAAATGCATGAGAAACCTTCATTTGCACATAAAACAATCTGATGGGCTTGAGAATATATATGAAGCATTTAGAGAGCTTTTAAAAGTTTCATTTATATATATTTAAAATATTAAAAAAACTGAATTTAAAGATGTAAAAGTGGTAGTTCTCACCTGTATATTCTGGTGGTAGATAACCAAAAGTCCCTGCCAATGTTGTATCAACAGAGTATTTCCCATCAAGCACAATTTTAACCAAACCGAAATCCACCACCTTTGCTCTCATATGATCATTAAGAAGAATGTTAGCCGGCTTTAAGTCTCGGTGAATGAAGTGTTGTTGTGCCAAACTATGCAAATACTCCACCCCCCTTCCTACTACATCTAAAGCAATTGAAACCCTTTGTTTCCAACTAAGAGGAGGGGTTTTAGCTTTTCTCCACTCAAATAAATGTTGACTTAAAGTTCCTTTTTGCATGTACACATAGACCAAAAGTCTCTCGTTACCATTAACACAATAACCAAGAAAGCCACAAGATATCTATGCCTAAATTTTGTTAAAACTTCAATTTCCGCTTGGAACTCTTTCATACCTTTTGTTCCCATTTTCATCCTCTTGACTGCAATCATACTTCCATCATCAAATTGGCCTTTATAAACAACTCCAAATCCACCTCTCCCTAACACATTGTTGTCACTGAAATGACCAGTCACTTGAATTGGAATCATCAGATTACCATGTTCAAAAATAACTATCTCGTTATGATCTCTACTAAATTGACTCTCTAATTTCGTAGGAACTCCATAACACTTGTAGTAACACAGATATGATACAATCCCGACAAAAACAAGAACACTAGTCACAATACCAATGACCATACCAGGTGAAACAAGCGATCCTTGTGAATGTCGGGGTGGGCTCCCAATTGAAATGATTGAATTCGGTGAATGTTGAGGTGGGCTCGCAATCGTTGGTCCTTTATTCACATCCAGGCCTATAAAAGGATTGTTATCAAGTACAACCCTCACCTTTTCTGGGAATTTAGGTACATGGCCTGAAAGATTATTGTTTGACACATCAAGGAACTGAAGTTCTGACAAAGATATCAAAATCTCAGGAATTGAACCCGTGAGATTATTATGGTTCAATGATAAATTTTTCAATGAAGTCAAATTCCTCAAGGAAGGTGAAATAATACCCGCAAATTTCATGTTTGAAAAGTTTATGCCGGTGACATTCTTCCCAGAAGAATCACAAGTTATAAAGGGCCAACCGTTGCATGCGTTATTACCTTGCCAAGATTCTGCCAATGACATTGGATACCCTAGAGCTCCGGCGACCTCAAGGAGGGCCGTCACCTGTGGGTCACAATTTCCGGGCTCAGGTAAACAGAAACTATTAGCATTCGTATATTCATAGTCGTATAAGAAAGCTATAATTTCCGGCATTGGACCCTGCAACTTATTGTTATGCATAGTAATGCTGGTTAATTCAGGAAGAGAAGCCAAAGAATTGGGAACTAAACCTGTCAGTTGATTATCACTAAGCCGCACATCGAATAAATGGATGCATTTTGATAAATCTGGTATGGCACCGGTGAATGCATTAGCTTGTAACCAAACTTGATTAAGTTGAGTCATGGAAGAGATTACATCAAGTGTACCAGAAAGGCCTTGAATCTGATTGTCAAGCCATAGATAGAGAATATCCAATCCACGTAAAGATGCAGGCAGGGTTCCAGTGAGATTATTGAATGATAAACGGAGTGTCTGCAAATAACGAAAATTATCAAAAGAGTCCGGAATAGAGCCAACAATGTTACAATTGCTGGCATCAAATTTTTCTAAATTGGTGCTTTGAGTGAGGTCGTTAGAGAGACTCCATGGCGACAAATGAGGATTATTAGATATGTTAAAGGTTTGGAGACTAGTAAGACCGACAAAGCAATCGTAAGGAACTGAAGTGAAATTGTTGCTGTCGAGGGACACATGTACGAGGCGAGTGAGGTTAGCTAAAGAAGGTAACTCTCCGGTGAGTGAGTTACCTCTAAGAGACAGAAATTAGAGCTTTGAGAGGTTATTCAATTCGGGAGGGACAGTTCCCACAATGTTACAATTGCTAGCATCATATTCTTCTAAATTGGTGCTTTGAGCAAGGTCGTTAGGGAGGCTCCATGGCGACAAATGAGTGTTATTGGATATGCTAAAACTCTCGAGGCTGGTGAGACCAAGAAAACAATTCGAAGGAACCGAAGTGAAATTGTTGCTGGCGAGGGACACGTGTACAAGGAGAGTAAGGTTAGCTAAAGAAGGTAACTCCCCGGACAGTGAGTTGCCTTCAAGGGACAGACGTTGGAGCTGTGAGAGGCTGTTGAGGTTGGGAGGGAGAGTTCCGGTGAGTAATCTAGAAGGTAGATAGATGACGATTACACGACTCGAGGTATCACATACGATTCCAGTCCAAAGGCAGCCAGTTGGATGGAACAGGAGAAATGGAGGTGGAAAGCTTTGACATGACGGAGGCGTCATCGGAGGAGGAGAATGAGATGAACAAGAAGAAGGATGTAATACTGAGTATCAGGAGTTGGCTGGGATCGGCCATGAGGCATGATCATGAGGTATTGGAGGCTAAACTATTAATGTGTCCGACAAATTAATTAAAGAGGAGATATAGTTTTCTTTGTATGGAATCAAAATTGTAGTCTTCAAAACAGTGTAAACGCGGTTTACTCGTTTTGCATTATTTTTTATTTGTCTTCCACTTAAAAAGCAAAAAACTCCAAAAATGACTATTCACATTATTGGATTTTAATATTGATTCTAAATTAATTATGCAACAATTTGTTTCATTCCTCCACGTGCTTGGATACTTATTAAAAGAAAAAAAATGTTTATAGGTTCGTTTTTATTAATTATTTTTATAAATAAAGTACAACTCAGAGAGGATAAGTTAAAGTGGATTTTAATAACATTCTATAGAGAATTGTGCCTAATAGTTTATGCATAGAATTGTCAAAGATGGTTTGATTCCTCCATGTGCTTGCTTGGATACTTGTTAACACAAAAGAATGGTTTGATTCCTCCTTTTTATTGGTTTCCATAAATAAAGTACAGCTCATAGAGGATAAGTTAAGGTGGGTTTTAGTAATATACTATAGAGAATTGTGTCTAACTGAGCGACGTTAGAGCTTTCCGTCAATATTTGTTTGGTTTGGTACAATAAAAACCTAAAACAATATAATCGAATACCGGTATTGGTAGCGATGTTTGAACGGTATCTGTTCTTGTTACGGACTGAAACCAATGCAAGGTATGGGACTTGTCCCACATCGGTTGTATGGACAACTGATGTGGGGTTTATAAGCCAAATGAGTTCCTTCACCTATCAGACTAGTCTTTTTGGGTTGAGTTTTTCTGTTTGGCTTGTAACAGTTCTATACCGGTATGGTACGAACGCTCAATATAGTTGTGATACAAAAGAAAAATATTCAATACTTATGTTACTCAGACAGTTACAATAAGAGACTAGCACATATTCCTTGTTAAATCATAAATCAATTATAACTTAATTGATTTATCTCTAACTGAAATATTACATTTGTGTTCCAATTCATAAGCTCCAACCAGCCCCAACTCCCCGACCCATAACTCGCGTTTGGGAATTAGCACAATAGGCTAACAAACGGTTCAGTTTTCCATGGTAAAGAAGAAAAAATTATAGTTTGATTCAATTTTACATTTTGTATATTTAGAAAAAAAAACATGTTTGAATGATACAATTAAATTAAATACTTTGTTAAAACGCATGTAGTCACAAGATAAAGAACGGAAATGATAAATTAAATACTTTGTTAAAACGCATCACGAAGATCAGTCGGATGCAAAGCATTATAATTTGTCACATGAGCTTGCGGGATTGAGTCAGGAATTATGATGAGCGCAACCAGATTGGGTTGGGAAGGGGCACCGTGGTGGTGGTGGGGTGTTACACCAATTGGGCCATGAGGCCGGAGTATTGGGGCAAGAGGGGGGCTGAGAAGCCGATGGCCATTGGGCAAGGTATTTGGTCTGAAGCATTGAGATTGGTGCCTGGAGTTATTATTGTAACGTTAGTTTGGGCTGCGGTTTCGAGTATCACCTCTTGGCATGTCACGAGTTCTGGAATAATCTGGATGCCTAGGATTTAGACCGGGGTTTTGGTTACGAACCGAACCTCCTCTAGAGTTGAACCAGCAGTTAGTGTGGTATGTGGGTGGTGTGTCAACAGCAGTTATACCCAAAGAGGGCTAATCACGAGCCAACTTACGGCGATTGTCTGAATGAAGCATGCTACACACTCTTTCTCATGTCGGCATGGCTTGATTAATGTAAGAGCCAGTGACATCATATTCAATGGGTAGACTGTTAACAAGCTGAATTACCATTCTTGCATCACTCATTGGTATCCTGACATCGGTTAATTGATTTCCGACATCTCTGATTCTTTCACAGTAGGCCTCGATAGATGGGAAAATTTGAAGCCTTAGATTTGAGAACTCAGTCTCTAGAGCGGCGGCCTTAGGCTTTGTTGGGCCAAGTATTTCATCAGAAACAATATAAAAGATTCATTAGAGAACAATGAAATCAATTTTGATCCATGTGTCATATGATGGACCTGTCTTTTGTCTTTCTTGGGTACGATGTGGTTTAGACACTCAGACCCATGAGAATGTAATTTAAACTATTTAACACAAGCAGAATTTGTTACGTTAGAGTTATCCGGGGTGCGAACACGAGATTGGATATTAGTAACGGTGTAGACTGGTGTAGAGCACCGGTTTTGTCAACCGACTTGTTAGCATCACCCATGATGAACTGAATTGTCGGATCATTTTCATTCCAAACCATTGAAAAAATATTTACAATACAAGATAAATAAGGAAATATAATCCTATACAGTCATCTATTTTAAACAAAATACCCTTGCCGGTTGCATGAATTTATGAAACTATTTTGTGTCATCGACATTAAAACCAGATAAATTGACAAAAACCACGATGCTTGTGAAAATTATGAAAGCATGAATGCTAGAATGAGTTTGGCTGAAAGAAATTGCACAACATGCTAGAGGTATCTCCATTGGCTTGAAGAATGTGAGGAAGGCTCCGTTGATGGCGGTGATAAGTTTGTTCTTCCTGTTGAGTGGGTTCCCATTGCTCTACAAGAGGACCCAACACGTTTACCACATAGCTCATGTCGGGTCTATGAAGCGGGTCAAATGCAGTGCAGTGGCCTGCCAACTCAACCACCTTGAAGATGTTTTCAAGCGTTTTTTCATCATTAGTATCAAGAACTTGGTCAATACAATTTGCCAGGTAGCCAAATGACCTATGTCATCCGACATAGTTTCATACAGTGCTTTTCGGCCTGTAATTAACTCCATTAAAACTACCCCAAATGCGTAAACATCCACCTTTGTTGTCACCCTCCCAGTGCCTGCTTTCACAACAAAGTTAAATTTTGAAGCTCATTTAAAATATTTTAATACATTAGAGGGATCATTCATTTAATATACTTGATTATATTTATAACAAATGTAATATTAGTAAAAGGATGAACCAAAAAATAAAGGTATTGGCTCTTACTAGCATACTCAGGTGGTAGATAACCGAACGTCCCAGCCAATCGAGTCTCAACAGATTACTTCCCATCAAGCACAATCTTAACCAAACCAAAATCTGCTACCTTTTCTCTCATTTCATTATCAAGAAGGATGTTAGCCGGCTTTAAGTCCCGATGAATGAAGCTTTGTTTTGCCAAACTATGCAAATACTCAACTCCTCTTCCCACATCTAAAGCAATTGAAATCCTTTGCTTCCAATTAAGAGGAGGGGTTTTAATTTCTCTCCATTTGAATAAATGTTGACTAAGCGTTCCTTGCGACATGTATTCATATACCAAAAGCCTATCGTTATCATTAATACAATAACCAAGAAGAGCCACAAGATGTCTATGCCTAACTTTCGTTAAAACTTCGATTTCCACTTGAAACTCTTTCACCCCTTTTGTTCCCACTTCATCAGACTTCATTCTCTTGACCGCAATCATAGTTCCATCATGTAACTGGCCTTTATAAACGACTCCAAAGCCACCTCTCCCCAACACATTGTTTTCACTGAAATGATCAGTGACTTGGTCAAGGACTTGAATGGAAATCCCTAAGTTACCATACTCGGAAATATGTGTTTTGTTATGATCTCTGCTAGCTTGATTCTGTAATTTGGTAGAAACTCCATAACACTTATAGTAACACATATACGACACAATCCCAACAAAAACAAGAAAACTAATAACGATACCAATAACCATACCAGCTGAAACAAGTGACCCTTGCGAATGTCGAGGTGGTCTCCCACCTGAAACGCTTGAATTCGATTTAGACTTAGGTTCACTTAATAATAAACTGTGATCATGTAAAAATGTCACCCGTTGTGGGAATTCTGGTATAGGCCCAGATAGATTATTGTTTGACACATCAAGAAGTTGAAGATTCGGCAAAGATGCCAAGACCTTTGGAATAGAACCTGTGAGGTTGTTATCGTTTAATAATAAACTCCTCAACCAAGTCAAATTTCCAAAGGAAGGTGAAATAGTACCAGAAAATTTCCGTTTTGTAAAGTTTACAATGGTCACATTCTCCCCATAAGAGTTACATGTAATAGAGGACCAATTGGCGCAAGCATTATTTCCATTCCAAGATTCGGCCAGATATTGGATACCCTAGAGCTTCAGCGACCTCGAGGAGAGCCGTTACTTGTGGGTCACACGGTCCGGGTGTGGCTAAACAGAAACTGTTATTACTTATCTCTATTTCAATCTTTACACCACTTTGAAATACAGGCAATGGACCCTGCAACTTATTGTTTTGTACGGTAATGTTGGCCAGTTTAGGAAGAGACCTCAAAGAATTAGGAACTAAACCTGTTAACTGGTTATCACCAAGTCGCAAATCGAATATATCGAAGCATTTTGATAGATCCGGTATGGCGCCTGTGAATGAATTACCATGTAACCAAACTTGCCTAAGTCAAGTCATGGAAGAGATTACGTCAAGCGTACCAGAAAGGCCTTTGTTTTGATTGTGAAGCCCAAGATTTTGAATATTCGACCCACCAAAACTTGTAGGTAGGGTACGGTGAGATTATTGAAAGACAAATGGAGGTTGCGCAAACTAGGGAAACTATCAAAAATGTCCGGAATGGAACCGGTCATGCAAGCATTACTAGCTTCAAAGGTTTGTAAACAGACGCTTTGAGTGAGGACGTCAGGGATGCTCCATGGTGACAAGGAAAGATTATTGGAAATGTTAAAACTCTGGAGATTGGTGAGGCTGAGGAAAAAATTGAAAGGAATTGAAGTGAATATGTTGGAATTGAGATGCACTTCTGTGAGGAGAGTAAGGTTAGCTAAAGTAGGTAAGTCGCCCGAGAGTGAGTCGCGTTGAAGAGCCAGAATTCTAAGTTGTGAGAGCTGGTTGAGGGTGGAAGGGAGAGTACCGGTAAGTGATCTAGAAGCTAGATTGATGCCGGTTACACGATTGGAGTTGTCACAACTTATTCCTTCCCAAGCACAGAAGTTGACGTCGGTTTTCCAGGAGGATGGAGTAGGGGAAATGGAGGTTAATAGATTTGACATGACAGCAACGTCATTGGCCGTGGAGGAGGAGAGGAACAGGATGAAGAAGGTCAGGTGGAGAAGGAGACGAGTGCGGTGGTGATGAGCCATTTGCTTCTGGTGTGAAGACGTTAAGGAGTGGAAATTAAGTTATATAGCTTGTTAGTCAGCCAGTCGTGTGTTATACGTACGGGTTAAACTTTGAAAAGAATGTGAAATGGAGTAATAGACAAAAGAGAAGCTGCACAAGTTGATTCAAAGCATTGAAAATTCAATACCGGAAAACATACTCACACATTTAAGAATTATATAAAACCATTAGATTTAGGGCCAGCCCAATAGAGGCCCAATGCATGCACCAGAAATAATAGTGTGAATCTTGTTAAAATATAAACAAGGCCCTTTCAAATTTTATTCGGCCACCCCCCCCCCCCCCCCCCCTCCTCTCATCTTTTGAACATGCCCAATGCACCCGATTCTTTCTGAAGCGCAAAATTACGCACCATATAGATGTCAGACTAACGAACTAGAACTAGAAGCGAACAGAGAGCGACCAGATTCGATCTGGTACGAAATCACAATAGAAAATTTTCATTCTCACGATCAACATTCAACATGTTGGTTTCAAATTCTGTCATGGTTCAAAGCCATTATGATCGATTAAGAGATAGAAGAAGAACCCATATACTAATCAAACACCATTGTATATGTACAACTGGATTATTCATTAGAATTTAGAACCCCTATAAAAATCAACAATTGCATTTAACCCCCTCCACTTATTTGACACGTAACAAAATCCAAAACCAAAGTTTTCGATTTCTCATTCTCATGATTCTGCTGACTACCTTAATTCCTTAAGTTTTTAACTTTTGGATTAGTCATTATTGGGTTAGGCTTTCCCAAAAAATCACTAGCAATCCACATGTTTTTGACAAAATTCAGTAATGGAATTTTGGCTTCAGCTTTTGACAAAATCTACTAATAAAGTTTTATTCTTTGAGTACTAGTTTTAAATTAGTTAAATGGATAGCAAGAAAATGGCAAAAACACATAAATTGTATCTGTTTGAGGACATCTGTGTTCCAAGCATTTGATATATAGGATTTTAATTGCATATCTATTGGGTTAATGGGTACCATTAATCCATTATCACCCAACAATTGTTAAACACTTAGAAATGGAGGGGCCGAAAAGCAGTTCAAGCTTATCGATCAGTGTATGAAATACAACAAAGTTCAATTATGAAGTTACAGAAACAATAAATTTGTGTTTTATTTATCTGAATTCATAATGTGATATGTTATTGTTACTTTGTTAGGACTGAGGAGTATGTAATATGTGTGTACTTTAACCAACCAGTTTTGACTTGAATTACCGAAACTGTTTTAACTGGCCCGTTTTAGCAAATCCAATTTTTTGTTCCCATTGACGAAAAATCCCGTATCAGGGGAAAATTTGGAAATAGCAGGCTTCCCATCATGTGAAGTAGACAAAAGAGAAGCTACATGCTGATTCAAAGTATCAAAAAATTAACTACCAAAAAATATGCTCCCACAATTTAGGAATGAAAACCATTGGATTTAGGCCAGGTTCCACACCGGATGCTAGGGGGCCACAAATAGTTCAACTGAGTTTGGACGGGAAGCGTCTATACGTTATAAACTCGTTATTTAGCAACTAAGGCAAACAGTTTTATATATCTAGAAGTTGTGGAAAAAACACCAGATGGTCTTTGTTTGGCTCATGAGTTGATATACACCTTAATAACCAATCTCTTTTATGCTATCTGATTTTCATAGTTTAATTTCAAGGACTTCTATTTGAAATAAAGTTTCCATGATCAATTTTTTTAATGATAAGTACGCTCTTAATTAGTAAACCATTTTGATATTGTTTCTATTCCAAGGCGATCCCATTTTGGTAATGATAAGTTTGTTCTTCCTTCTTTTGAGCGGGTACGTTCTCATTTCTCTAAAAGAGGACCCAACACGTTAACCACATAACTCATGTCGGATCTCTGACAAGGGTCAAATGCAGTACAGTGGACTGCCAAGTTAGCCACCTTGAAGATGCTTTCAAGTGTTGCTTCATCATCCATATCAAGAGCTTGGTCTATGCAAGTTACCATGTCTTCCTTGGAGATAAGGACCATTCTAAACCATGTAGCCTAATGACAACTCTCATCTGACATAGTGACGTCTATTGGTTTTCGGCCGGTAACCAACTCCATTAAAATAATCCCAAACGCGTAAACATCCTCCTTTTTTGTCACCCTCCCAGTGCCTGTTTTCACATAAAGTTTGAAATTCATTCTCGGGTAGCCTTTACTTAGTATATTAAAGTGAGTCTAGTACTAATAATCTAGTATATATTTAACAAAGAACATTACAAGTGAGCCTCCAATTCTGGTTATAGACTAACATTTGATCTCTAGACAGAGAGACCATTCCGGCTCAAATCGTACTATTTCTTTTTTTAAATGTTTCGTCTTGACCGGCCCAAACTGATTTTACTTTGAACCCGTTTAACCCTTGTCCAAATGATTAGTGGATATCATGGTGGTTAAGGTGTACCGACCGTACCCAATGCAACCAAAAAATTGGAGGTTCAAATCCTGCATAATGCAAGTTTGGTATATTTTTCCTAGAAAATTAATGAGTTGTGTTAAAACAACACTCGGCCTAATATTTTGGTTTAAAAATCCCAGCCTTAGCACGTGTTAACACTTGATGACAGGATGGATGGCAGTGGATTGTTTTGTGAAATTGGGGCAGAATCCACAATGGGAGTGTTCAATCCGGAGGCTCTAGGGTCACAGGAAATTAGGCTGCATTAGGTGAAGGTGATTGTGATCGGCCTTCTACGAAGAATTAACACTAGAGGTATGAGTGGGTATATCATAAGCTGATGGATCCTGCACAACATTTGTTAATTGCAACATAAAAATGTCTTTTACAGTAGTATTTATGGGAAAGCATGTTCATCTATGCGAGATGAAGTTGGGTCAAGGCATCGCCGGTAAATATTTATGGGAAAGCATGTTCATCTATGCTAGATGAAGTTGGGTCAAGGCAGCGATAACACTTGTATTTGGAGCAATAACCAAGGAAAATGCAAGTGATACTTCTCTGTGCTAGTTTATGTTCCGCATAACCCAAAGATAGGGATATACACGACATGGAAACGGTCGATGATTATCATATGCACGGTCATGAAAATATAAAAGTGCAAAGAGCGATTTACCTTGTAGAATCTAGAAAAATCATCAACACATGCCATGTAATAACAATAACTGTCAACTGAGCAAACAAGCCACAATTAATGTATCAAATCTAACGGGGTTTGAGGGCCGTTTTTCATTTAATACAAACAGAAATTAGTGGGCTAATGAAAATTGACAAGCTGAGCACATAATAGGTTTGGGTAAAACAGAAGTAACCGACAAATGTCCCAATTTTATTTAAAACTAAAATACTGTCAAACGACACTTGTCCCACTGGGAATGCCAAAGTTCATATGAAGCTGGTAATTTAGACTGATAAGATGCCACAAAAGCTTGAGGGCTGTTGTGGAGAACATATAAGCCACGTTCACATCTTCGTTGTGCTAGTACCTCCTTCGTTTTTCGGACCCAAATATAGAAATAAGGTTGGGACAATAAAGCATCCACATTTTTATCCGTTGTCATCTTGGTAATAAATAATAAATTTTTAGTAAGATTGGGAAAAACCGATACATCCCGCAACCAAATACGATTATTAATAGTAGAATGGACCATCTGCGAGAGAGAATATTACGATTACCAAAAGTAACCTTAATGTTGCCCAAATAGGGTTCAGGTTGGGGAAATGTTTGCTGTGGAGAGCATCATATGATCCGTCGCACCGGAATCAACACACCAGTCAGGTTCTGATGTAGTGACGTGACATTGGGCGTGTAATGCTTTAGCCAAGTCATATTTGATACTAGGAACATTAAAATTATAACTAGCAAGATAAGGGTAATCATTAACATAGTGGCCATCTTTACGGCATAGCTAGCAATGGGAGATTGGCAACCACGAAAAAACCAACCACCACGGCCGGGTTTGTGTCCATTTAGTAACGTGACCTTTACACGCTGACAACAACACCATATAAAACGGTATAACACCACCTTATTTTTTGAAATATAAAACAGAACTATGTAAATGTGATAACTAAGAAAAATGACAACTAAATGGTCTAAAACTCTATATCTTTCCAATACATTTCATGCGTTACATAACCTATACAATTCGCAATCAAATAATTAATAAAATTAAGCACATACTACATATAATGCAATCAAATATTAAAGATCAATAATTCACAATCATGAAATATTATAAATTTCACTTTAAGATAAGAAAACAATCCAACATCCAGACTAAGAGACTTTGAACAAGATTAAATATACACATTAATCTACTTGTACTGTCTTTAACTTTTCACAAACCTTAAACTTCATAATTTCAACCTGCTACAAGAGTTGGCTGTTCTAAGATCCATACCTCACAATCTTGACATTATATTTGTATTTTTTTTTGTCAAAATACAAATTGCGCGCGATCTCACTGATCTAGCAAAAGTAGTGTTTCCATGTATGAACTAGCAGAGCGTGAATCTGAATTACCAGAAATCCCAACATAACTTAGGTGTTCTGTGTGGAGCTCATGGACAAAGAAATAATCTGCATCACGAACGTGACATACACTGGCATCACTTCTCATTGAAAAAATAGGTTCTTTGTTCCTCCTAAATCCAAGAACCGCACCTATTGACGCATCTGGTGAGTTTATGGTATATAGCTTGGTAAACGAGTTTGGAACACCATGCTCCATCATCCACACATCATAAACTTTTTTATTGGCCTCTTGAACCATTTCAACCACAACGAGAGACTCTATCAGCTTAGATATAACCATATTGTATTGACTGGCACGGGCTAAAGTATCAGGGAGTGATACTTCCTTAAATTCTTCACGCGCCATGTCAAATGACACAATCATATTATACTCCTGAACTGAACAATCAACAACAAGCCAATACATAAACCCATCTGTAACTACTTCATTTCCCGTAAAATGAATTGAGTTACATGGTTGATTAATTGTAGGAATACTTTTCCAAGCCCGTGAACTCAAAGTATAGACCTCAACCTCCCAAGGGGAGAACACTAGAGCGCCCAAGTTCGTCGTCGAAACATATCTATAAATAATCTTGACAATCTTGGGATCAATAGTGCGAGGACACACCCCAAAACCAATAGCAATATTAGTGTCCGGGCTTGTTAACTCATAAGGCACATCAATAACAATAGATTTTCTAATTGACGGATTCCAAAGCACAGCCGTGTGCCGATTCTTCCAGGCTCATCTGGATCTCCACCTCTACATAATAAGCAGAACAAGCCTCGAGAGCTTCCTAGTACCGTGGGTAAACCAAGTCCGGCTATGGGATCAGGCAGGGAACATCTCTGTTCCGGGAAAGTTTCATCGTCAACAATTGAAACTGCTTTTTGTTTGCCAGGATCGTCTCGTGAACGGTAACATAGTAACAGATGTTGCTGGTGATTGTGGTTGACGGCGTGATCAATAACAAACTTAGAACTATCGATCAACGACTTCCATGTTTTCGAAACGGTCCTGAACTGCAACAAAGACTTCGTTGGAAGCCTTTTCATGATTTCTGCTTGGACTGAAAAAGGTATGTAGTCTGACATTTTGATTTTGCTGAAACATAGAAAAAAAGATCTGAAATTGTTACAAAATAGATTAATTGTCGGATGTTACATATGTTGTTGGTCTATTAAAAAAACGTACCTAAGCAATAAAGTTGTTGATTTTACAAAATAGATTGTTGGATGTTACATATGTTGGTCTCTTAAAAAAACGTACCTAAATTAGACGATGGTGAATTAATTAATGGGCGATTCAGATCTCTTGCAAGTACATCAAATTCAGGGTTTGAAGCTAGAGCGATGAAGTGAATTTGTCACCAATTAGGGCTTGAACGATGTAGTAGAAAAGTGAATTTGTCACCAAATAGGTTTCAGTTTTGAGTTTGGGAATTTGACTATTTGAGTGTGTGGGCTCATTTCAGCCATAGCCCATTACTTTTATACAACTTTTACATTGCATGGTTGACATACAAATACTTAAATAATTACACTATTTATTTAATATAATTAGATTAACTATAAAAGTATTTACGCTAGTTATAAAAATAATTACGCTAGTTTTGAAAAAAAAAAAAAAACACATCATGAAAGCCAACCCATTTACTCCTCTTTTTCACCTCAATCTCTTCATCTTCTTCCATATTTATGTTCATATTCCTCACACACTTCCATGTTGGCTCTGTGTTGGATGCATGAATGTATAGGGTACTTCTAAGCCAAAAAGGGGGGGGGGGGGCACAAGCCCCTATGATGTTCCGCCCTTGCGTCCAATAAGATCTAAGATTGTATATTGGTCGTTCGATAATGATGGATAAAAAGGCGGTTACTTTTCATCACATGTAACTACCCCACTACACCTATTAACTACCCCCACAACACCTATTTACATGGGTAACCACCCACTGCTAGACATATTTATATAAAATTTGAAGCAAACTTTTTGCATACATCAACCATTGCATAAAAGATGGAAGGAAACTGATAAACATGTCCAAGTAAGGTGCAATACATATGTAAGTTGCTTTTGTCTTACCTTCATCATTTAATCATATTATTTGAAAGATGATTATGTTGTATTTTTAATTGCAATGAATAATGTACACTTTATATATTTTCTTTTGTTGTTTATGGTCTTGCTTATTTTTAGACATGATGTGAGAGTGTTTAAGTTGTATCATCTGGACCCTACAGTTCGTACAAATCACAAATTTTATGGTGAGTTCAACGACGAGGTAGTTTGCATGAAGTTCTTTTATTCGACTTTTAATGTATTTATGTCTTATTGAGTTTATGAACTTCCAACGAACAAGTTATATATGTTTGTAGATCCGTCGTATAAAGAAGAAAAGAAAATGAACCATAGCCTTGCTAGAATGGAAATGGAATGACGTTGTCGAAGTCAGCAGTTCTAAGGAATCCATTGAGTTTGTTGATATGGCTGTCGATGCTACCATCCCGTCTGATTATGATTCGACACCCTCCGAAGATGAAACTGCCGACACGGCTGATTCGATAGAGAATTTACATAAAGCGGCAATGCATAACAAAGAACTGAACAAAAAGTTACTTGAGGCTCAACCTGACCCGATCAACACATCTTGATTTATTATGACCTAGCCTGGTCTTTTTGTGACGAAGAAATATGTTACTTGATTTGAATGGTATGGATCTTCTTCGGCTGAAAAGACCAACGTAAATTTGCTCTATCTACAACCGCTTCAAATGGTCCATGATAATCGAAGCATTTCTAAAAGCGAAAGCTTGATTTAAAAAAAAAACCGTCTAAACGAAACAAAATGGACAAAACGAAACCGAAACCGAAACGAAACAAAGAAAATAAACTGAAATGAAATAGAAAAATTAAGAGGACCAAAGCGAAACCAAAACAACTAATAAAAAGTCGAAACTGAACCTTGACTGAATTTAAAAAAAAAACCCGTCTAAAACGAAACAAACTGACCAAAACAAAACTGAAACCGAAACGAAACAAAGAAGCAAAATGAAATCATAAGGGACCAAAGCGAAACCAAAAAACTAATAAAAGTCGAAACTGAACCAAACTAAAACGAAACAAAAAAAACTGAAACGTCCTAAATTGAAAGGAACCGACCGAAACTAAACAAAAGAATGAAATGATTTTCCATGTTACAAAATTAACCCATCTTCAAATATTAATATTGTTAGGTTACATTCAAAATATCCACTCTCCCACCAAATTTGTTCTGCGTTCATCAAAACCCTAGGTAAACTTCAATCTTCTAACAGATTTGTATTCATCACTTACTTGAGATCCTAGTTCAACTTCAAATTCAATCTTCATCTTCTAATCATGTTTGAAATCATCGCTCATTGGAGATTAATCACCGTATATCAGTTGCATTGGTAGTAATTTTAATTGTAGTAATTGAATGATTGAATTTGATTGATTCACAAGTCTGATTGGTAATCTGTCACACCCTTATTTCAGGCCTAGGAGTGTGAATCATAGTTGGTATCGTATTTGTAAATAAATCAGAGTTACGGGTTTAAGCGGAAGACTTTATAAAACAAAGGATCGTTATTAAAATATTTACAATACAAAAGACGAGACGAAAGTCTCGTTTTAAGTTTACTTGTTTATATGTTTTACAAAACCACCATATTTTATATTTACACAAAATTATCCGAGCCATCGGATTGTTGAGCTTCTTCGTCTTGCAAGCTCTATTCGTGATTACCAGCAAAATGTAAATAAAATACGTAAGCAACGAATGCTGGTGAATATGTTGACGCTAAAAATATTTTTTTTACTTAATCACCCCTTGAGACCACGTAAGTCTCGGCCCATCTTGGCTTAGGAATAATCAAGTTAAACAATCATCATAAACTCGAGTCTCTGCACTAGGTCACCTAAGCAAAACACTGCAGCGTTTATGACATAACTTAGGTACCATAAATATACACATGGTCATTCCCCACTCGGACGTAACTTGGGTCCGGCCCATCGTGGCTGGAGGTCGTGACCAAGTGTGGTGCGATGTGCCCACCGCATTCCACATATGTAAGGATCCAGACAAACGTATACCATAGCCTGAGGGCTGGCTTATACTCTTATTTATAATGTTTTTAGAGACACATAGCCTCATGTAAAGTTTTACACATAACACGTTTGTTTGTTTGTAAAGTGGGGCGCATTCACCTTTTCAATAGGATCGGCTTCCAACACCGTCCGTTAGTTCTCCTTCGCTATCTCGCACCTATAGTACGAGTATAACAATCATTAGTAGGATATACGATCCGGCTTAAGACCTTTAGTCTTATCATCTCGATGAACCTTTAGTTCATTATTTCTTTTTACTTTAAAACCTTTAGTTGAAAAGTAATCTTAATGAACCTTTAGTTGAAAAGTAATCTTAATAAACCTTTAGTTTATAAAACCCGACGTTTCTTCTTCATTAAGAAACGTATTTCTTTCTTTATTATTATTTAAGTATACTTATTATACTTAAATAATATTTTTCATAACAAAGAATAATTTTATATACTTATATATATTCTATCTTCCTTTTCTTTACTTTCTTTGTTATATCTTTCTTTGTTTATCTAGAATAACTTTGACTTGGGGTATTAAGCCTTCATAATATTTTATTATATTTTGGTCGGGCATTATGCCTACCTTGTTTGGCTTAGTAATACCCTTCACACTCGGGCAGCACTTCGACGCTACTCGCTTTTCCACGTCCACTTGATCAATACTCCTTTCCACACTTGGCACGTTTCTCGAGACACTTTTGGCACGTACTTCGAGGAAATCACCGGGTCGTCGGGCAGCACTTCTTTCTCGTTCGTAATGTCGAGGAGTGGCACGAATATCGAGGTTTCGGGGTACGTTTATCGAGGTAACGGGCACGATTTTCGAGACGGATCGAGGGCACGTTTTACGAGGTTTTAGAGAGAGAGTAGTGAGAGAGTATGTGTGTAAATTTGGTGTGGAATTGTGATGACCCGGAGGCTGCTATTTATAGGCCTGATTTTGGGTCCCCTCGCGTACCGCGACAGGCCCTTCAGCAAGCCCGTCGCGTACCGCGACGAATGCTTGCTGAGTCAGTGCCTAGATCTGCCACGTGTCAACACGTGGCAGGCACCGCTTACACGTGGCGACACGTGGCGGGAGTGTTGCCAAGTGGTGACACGTGGCGGCAGGCGTTGCCACCGTGTGCCACGTGGCACACGTGTCACAACATGTCAGACACCCCCATCGCGGTACGCGATGGGGGTTTTTCTTGACCTGTCGCGTAGCGCGATAGGTCAAGAAAACAGATTTTACAGTTTGGTCCTTGGAGTTTAGAAATTGGCAGAATTGGTCCCTCGACTTTGAAAACTTGACATTTTTGGCCCGAAAATTACGTGATGTTACATCCTCCCCACCTTGAAATAAATCTCATCCTCGAGATTGCTTACGAGAACAAGTGGGGGTATTTCTTTTTCATTTCAGACTCGAGTTCCCATGTATACTCGAGTCCTTGTCGGGAATCCCATCTTACTTTCACGATTTTCAACGTTCGTCTTTTAAGTTTCTTTAGTTTTGAATCTTCGATTTGGATGGGACGTTCTACGAATTTTAAATTTCATTTGATTTCTACGTCTTTTAGGGGCATTGAAAGAGATTCATCGGTTAGACACTTTCATAAATTCGAAACATGGAATACATCATGTATCCCTTGTATTTCCTCGGGTAGTCGCAAACGGTATGCGACAGTACCAATTCGTTCGAGTACCTTGAAGGGTCCAACGAATCGAGGACTTAGTTTGCCTTTCTTGTCGAATCGAATTACGCCTTTCCACGGCGAAACTTTTAAAAGAACTTTGTCACCGACATTAAACTCTAACGGCTTACGACAGATATCAGCATAACTCTTTTGGCGATCACGTGCCGTCATAAGTCGTTCGCGGATTTGGAGAACCTTGTCGGTGGTTTCTTGGACTATTTCGGGTCCAGATAATTGAATATCTCCGGTTTCAGGCCATCACACGGGCGTCCTACATTTACGACCATACAACGCCTCGAATGGTGCGGCTTGAATGCTCGAGTGATAACTATTGTTATACGAAAATTCCATTAGGGGCAAGTGGTCGTCCCAACTTCCACCCAAGTCTATCACACAAGCGCGGAGCATATCTTCCAACGTTTGGATTGTCTTTTCGCTTTGCCCATCGGTTTGTGGATGATAGGCAGTGCTAAGGTTTAGCTTTGTACCGAGTGCTTTTTGGAAGCTTTTCCAAAAGTGAGACGTGAAACGACTGTCTCGATCAGAAATTATTGATAACGGTACTCCATGCAAAGAAACAATGTTGTTCACATAGATACGCGCTAATCTATCCATTGAGTACGACTCATTAATAGGTATGAAATGTGCGGACTTTGTTAAACGGTCCACGATTATCCATATAGCATTATGTTGTCGATTCATTTTTGGGAGTTTGGTTATAAAATCCATTGTGATTAACTCCCACTTCCATAGAGAAAGTTCGGGTTGCTGAAGCAATCCCGAAGGCTTTTGGTGTTCAGCCTTGACTTTTAAACAAGTTAGAAATTTCGCAACATGCGAAGCGATGTCCTTCTTCATTCCGTTCCACCAGTAGTTTGATTTAAGATTTTGATACATTTTGTCACTACCGGGGTGCATTGTATATTTGGACTTATGGGCTTCATTCATTATCTTTTCACGCAAATCTCCAACGATTGGTACCCAAATCCGGTTTCCCATTCTAAGGATACTATCGTCACCCTTGACTAACGAGTCAATGGTGCCGTTACATTTTTCATCGGAGATCTTGTTTTCATTTATCGCTTGAGTTTGAGTGGATTTGATTTGATCTATAAGATCGATTTGAAGTTCTAGCCTTAACGCTCGGACTCTTTTTGGCTTTTCGTGCTCTTTACGACTTAAGGCGTCGGCCACAACGTTAACCTTACCTTCGTGATAGACAATTTTGCAGTCATAGTCGTTAAGAGTTTCCATCCAGCGTCGTTGGCACATATTTAACTCTTTTTGATCAAAGATATGTCTCAAACTCTTGTGATCGGTGTACACGATAATCTTACTTCGTAGAGATAGTGCCTCCATATCTTGAGCGCAAAGATTATGGCGCCTAACTCTAGGTCGTGCGTCGTATAGTTCTTTTCGTGTACCTTAAGTTGACGAGAGACGTAAGCTATGACTTTCTTTCGTTGCATTAGCACATATCCCAAGCCGGAATGAGATGCATCACTAAAGACAACAAAATGTTCGGTACCTTCTGGCAAGGCCAGTATAGGAGCTTGGGGTAAGCTTTTGCTTAAGTATATCGAACGCCTCTTGTTGCTTTGTTCCCCATTCGTACTTAATGTTCTTTCGAGTTAGAGAGGTTAAGGGAACAGCGATTCGAGAAAAGTTTTCAATAAACCTTCAAAATAGCCATCCAATCCCAAGAAACTTCGAATCTCGGTTGGTGACTTTGGGATCTCCCACTTCGAGATGGCTTCTATCTTAGCGAGGTCCACTTGAATACCGTTGACGTTGATAATGTGACCAAGAAATTGCACTTCGTGCAACCAAAACTCGCATTTCGAAAACTTGGCGTACAACTTCTCGGTCCTAAGGATTTCAAGTAAGGTTCGAAGATGATGTTCATGATCGTCCTTAGACTTAGAATAAATAAGTATGTCGTCGATGAAAACGATAAAAAATTTATCCAAGTAAGGCTTACATATTCGATTCATCATATCCATGAACGCGGCTGGCGCATTAGTGAGTCCAAACGGCATAACGGTGAACTCATAATGGCCATACCTTGTTCGGAAGGCTGTTTTCGGAATGTCTTCGGATTGAACTTTAAGTTGGTGATAGCCGGAACGAAGATCGATTTTTGAAAAGTTGCTAGCACCTTGAAGTTAATCAAAAAGGTCATCGATACGCGGAAGTGGATAACGATTCTTAATTGTAACTTTATTGAGAGCTCGGTAATCGATGCACATCCGCATGGATCCATCTTTCTTCTTGACGAATAGTATCGGCGCTCCCCATGGTGATGAACTCGGTCGTATAAAACCTTTCTCAAGAAGCTCGTCCAATTGTTTCTTCAGCTCTTTCATTTCGGTTGGTTCGAGGCGATATGGAGCTTTAGCGATCGGAGCAGTACCAGGAATATGATCGATCCTAAACTCTACTTCTCGATCGGGAGGAATGTCGGGGAGTTCGTCGGGGAATACATAGGCATAATCGGAAACAACGGGAACGTCTTTGATTTGTTTGGGCTTTGATTATTCGGTAACTTAGGCCATGAATGCTAAGCATCCTTGATTTAAACACTTGTTAGCCCTTATCATCGTGATTAGGCTAACTTGGCCAGCGTCTTTATCCCCTTCAATTCGTATGGTACGTTTATCAGGGGCTTGTAGTTCAACGGTCTTACTATTGCAAAGGATACGAGCATGGTTGTCAGATAACCAATCCATACCCAATACAACATCAAAACCAGCAAGAGTCATGGGTAACAAATGAATAGGAAAAATGTAACCGGCTAGAAAGATTGTTCCATTTTCTAAGGCTTTGGTGATTTTAATTGTTTCGCCATTAGCGGTCTCGACGCTTAGGGTTTTATTTAGTTTGATTAAAGGTCCGTTTAATAGATTACAAAACTTATAATCTATAAAACTTAAGTTGGCACCCGAATCAAACAAGACTCTAGCATAAGCGTTATTAACAAGGAACGTACCGGTAATCGTTTCCGGTGTGTCGGCCGCTTTCTTCGTATCAAGGACGAAGACTCTTGCATTGCCCTTCTTGAGCTCGTTCTACTGACCGCTACCCCATTTCTTTGCAGTTATAGCAGGTCATCTTCTTCTTCCAACAATCGGCCGTGGCATGGCCGGGTCTATTGCATGATTCACAGACTCGTGAGGCGAAGTTGCATCTACCTCTATGATACTTCTTGCAAATTTTGCATTGAGGGGCACCAAGATTGGAATTAGACCTTCGTTGATCAATTCCTTTACCCTTGAAGCGGGTAACTCCACCTTTCCTCGAGTCATGTGCTGGTACAACCTTCTTATCCTCTTCCTTGTTGCGGATCATTCCGCCCATCAGGTATCCAGCTAACTCCATTGCGGAGTCAGCGGTTTGTGGTAGGTGCGACCTTACCATGTCACGAATCTCTCGTGGCAATCCCCGTATGTAACGCGTGACTTTGCTGGACTCGGGGGTAACCAGCTGGGGAACCAAACGACAATACTCGTGAAATTTCGTGTTGTACTCATGAAGGTTTGTTCCAATAACCTTGTGAGCCAAGAACTTGGTTTGGATCAGGTATGTCTCGTGCATTGGACAGAACTTTGACATCAACAACTCCTTGAACTCGTTCCATGACAAACTATACATAACTTCTCTTCCTCTACTCATCATCAATGTGTTCCACCATTCTGGTGGCTCGCCTTTGAACATCAAAGCGGAGTATTGGATCTTTTCTTCGTTTGAACACTTGATCGTAATCACTATCATCTCCATTTCCTCGAGCCACCTCACCGTTGTGATGGCTCCCTTGTCCCCGTGGAATTCTTTCGGCCCGTAGTACTTGAAGTCTTTGAACGAGCATCCTCCTATCTTAAGTTTCTTTAATTCTTTTCTAACACCCTTATCGTCATTTGAATCATGATCACTCTCTTCCTTACGTGAAGGTCGAGTACGGGGTTTAGAAACAGATTTTCGAGAAGGATTTTCAAATTGAGTATGTTTTGTTTGTCTAGATCGGGATCTATTTTCAGATTCTTCTTGAACAGCTTTTCTAATCATTTGTTGTATTTGATTCATATACTTGTCGGGGAATTGGTTCCTCTCGTTCGGGACCTTTCCCTTTAGCTTCATGTCTTTCGGCTTCCTTTCGGAAGGCCTCTCGATTATCACTTTGTCGAGACATTTTTATCTTTTATTATCTGAAATTTGACACATTTCTTTTCTTATTATACAAGTTTTATTTATTTCACATCCATATACATATCATAAATGATACGTATATCATTTTACAACATACTTTATATATCGTTGAAACGAGATATAAGATCCTATCCTTATTACATATGATACATATCATACAAACTATTTTACACACAAACTTCATCATCTTGTACACACGTCACCATCTTCTCAATCTTTCATAAATTTCTTCACAACTTTTGTGAGCTTGTTGCATTTGCGAAGAAGTTTATCCCCCATTTTCTTCTTCTTCTTTCCATCAGCGTCAATCTTCTTTCTCAACTCATCCGTTTCCTGCAAGGCTCTATCCAAATACTCCTCCTGGGACTGTGGTATGTTCGTAGGATACTCGTATCTTGGAGGTGGGTCGCGGTAACCCATCATCACAATGTCATAGTGATTCTTCGAATTTGGATACGGAGATGTCACATCGGAGGGATAGTTGAAGAATGCGTCGGCAGCTTCATTTTGTTCACGGATTTCATTCGCTTGTTCTTCAATGGACGGAATCTCGCCTTGGTAAGGTGGGAAACTTGACGATGCCTGTCCCTTGAGTTCATGGAGAAATTTTATGTACGGATCCACAGACCCATAACTTGGGGTTGAGTGTTGTTCTTCTTCCGGTGTAGTCACTTCATTCGGGTTGTCCGGATATTCTTCTTCCGGATCAGTCTCTTCTTCCGGTTCCTCTTCTGGTTCTAGTTCCTCTTTGGTCATTGTCGGCATGTGAATCTTCTCGTATGGCATAGTCACCCTCATCTTGGGCTTGTGGGATGGTCCTGCTTTGTTGATGTGAGAATTGACAGTATCCATGGTTGATGAGCCGGTATGACACCTTCGTTGGTCGGAATGACACTGCATCCAGTCGGATGACGAAGAAGACTTTGGTTCCTCCTTGATTGGGATATTTGAGAGGAAAGCGTACGAAGGGTGAGGATTTGGTGGTAATTGTGTTGAACTTCCGGATGGATGATAGGTGGGAATTTCAGAAGGATGGTATGTCGGCATTTCGGATGGTCGGTACATCGGAAGGCTTGATGGATGATAGATTGAATGCCTTGGGGGTTGGTATACTTCATGTGGAGTGTTGTCTAGGTGATAGATTGGACTTGGATTGGGGTTTTGGTTATGCTCTTCGTTGAAGAATGATTCAAAGTAATCTTTGCTCATGATGCATCTTGGAAACTTGTAGTATTTCCTAGCTCTTCTTACTTCATTATCATAATACTTCATTAAATTCTCGTAAGACATCTTGATGGGTAGTTTAGATTGTGGAGAGGGAAAGAAAAGTTTACCAACCAATCTTATCCCTATTCAAATATACAAATAAATATTTCCTATGCTTGGATCGAAGCTTGGTTATTATTTTATGACACCCAATTCGCTAAGATCGATGAATCTGATACCAACCTGTCACACCCCTATTTCAAGCCTAGGAGTGTGAATCATAGTTGGTATCGTATTTGTAAATAAATCAGAGTTACGGGTTTAAGCGGAAGACTTTATAAAACAAAGGATCGTTATTAAAATATTTACAATACAAATGACGAGACGAAAGTCTCGTTTTAAGTTTACTTGTTTATATGTTTTACAAAACCACCATATTTTATATTTACACAAAATTATCTAAGCCATAGGATTCTTGAGCTTCTTCTTCTTGCAAGCTCTATTCGTGATTACCTGCAAATGTAAATAAAATACGTCAACAACGAATGCTGGTGAATATGCTGACGCTAAAAATATTTTCTTTACTTAATCACCCCTCGAGACCACGTAAGTCTCGGCCCATCTTGGCTTAGGAATAATCAAGTTAAACAATCATCATAAACTCGAGTCTCTGCACTAGGTCACCTCAGCGAAACACCGCAGCGTTTATGACATAACTTAGGTACCATAAATATACACATGGCCATTCCCCACTCGGACGTAACTTGGGTCCGTCCCATCGTGGCTGGAGGTCGTGACCAAGTGTGGTGCGATGTGCCCACAGCATTCCACATATGTAAGGATCCAGACAAACGTATATCATAGCCTGAGGGCTGGCTTATACTCTTATATATAATGTTTTTAGAGACACATAGCCTCATGTAAAGTTTTACACATAACACGTTTGTTTGTTTGAAAACAAGTTTGTAAAAGTGGGGCGTATTCACCTTTTCAATAGGATCGGCTTCCAACACCGTCCGTTAGTTCTCCTTCACTATCTCGCACCTATAGTACTAGTATAACATTCATTAGTCGGATATACGATCCGGCTTAAGACCTTTAGTCTTATCATCTCGATGAACCTTTAGTTCATTATTTCTTTTTACTTTAAAACCTTTAGTTGAAAAGTAATCTTAACAAACCTTTAGTTTATAAAACCCGACGTTTCTTCTTCATTAAGAAACGTATTTCTTTCTTTATTATTATTTAAGTATACTCATTATACTTAAATAATATTTTTCATAATAAAGAATAATTTATATACTTATATATATTCTATCTTTCTTTTCTTTACTTTCTTTGTTATATCTTTCTTTGATTATCGAGAATAACTTTGACTTTGGGTATTAAGCCTTTATAATATTTTATTATATTTTGGTCGGGCATTATGCCTACCTTGTTTGGCTTAGTAATACCCTTCACACTTGGGCAGCACTTCGACGCTACTCACTTTTCCACGTCCACTTGATCAATACTCCTTTCCACACTTGGCACGTTTCTCGAGACACTTTTGGCACGTTTCTCGACACTTTTGGCACGTACTTCGAGGAAATCACCGGGTCGTCGGGCAGCACTTCTTTCTCGTTCAGAATGTCAAGGAGTGGCACGAATATCGAGGTTTCGGGGTACGTTTATCGAGGTAACGGGCACGGTTTTCGAGACGGATCGAGGGCACATTTTACGAGGTTTTAGAGAGAGTAGTGAGATAGTATGTGTGTAAATTTGGTGTGGAATTGTGATGACCCGGGGGCTGCTATTTATAGGCCTAATTTTGGGTCCCATCGCGTACCGCGACAGGCCCTTCAGCAAGCCCGTCGCGTACCGCGACGAAGGCTTGCTGAGTCAGTGCCTAGACCTGCCACGTGTCAACACGTGGCAGGCACCGCTTACACGTGGCGGACGTGTTGCCACGTGGTGACACGTGGCGGCAGGCGTTGCCACGTGGCACACGTGTCACAACCTGTCAGACACCCCCATCGCGGTACACGATAGGGGTTTTTCTTGACCTGTCGCGTAGCGCGATTGGTCAAAAAAACAGATTTTACTGTTTGGTCCCTGGATTTTAGAAATTGGCATAATTGGTCCCACGACTTTGAAAACTTGACATTTTTGGCCCGAAAATTACGCGATGTTACATAATCCGTAACCATAGGATTGATTAACTGATATGCATAGGATTGATTGATATAAATAAGTGTCTACTTGTGTTTATACTTGTATTCATAAATAGTATGTTTGAATTATTCACAAGTCCATATAACCCTAGGATGGATTGAATGATATGAATTTGTGTGTTAGTAAATAAAAGGATTGAGAGATTCACAAGTCCAGTTGGTAATCTAAAACCCTATGATAACTCATACAAACTCTAGAATAAATCATACACAAACTGATGGTGTTATCTAACATTGCAAAACAACAATGACATCATAATCATATATACATATACTTCCATATGACATTCAGTTGGAAATAGCCAAATTCCAACCCACCAAATCAATCGTGCGGTTCCAGAAACTGTAAAACAAATAGGAAACACTCGTTAAAAGCCCAAAATTTATAAACAAAATTACCAAGGAGGTGAACTCTTTATTTTAGCCAAGCAAACGGTTGGAAATCAGTTTATGCTTATAAAAATGATGAATCATTACCGGGAACAGTTGTCAATTTGTAAAATCTGGCCGAAAACAATGAATTGATTTTAGCTTCTTGCAAAGGGGTTATGCTGATGTGTAGTATGTCTATCTTATGGGCCCGTGTACAAACCGTAGTGTTGTGGAATCCGGCTATACGAAGGTCGGTCAGTGTCGATCTTCAAGGAAAAACTAATGTCGTCGGTCTCCGTGTTTGTCCTGAAACAAACGATCCTGGGATAGTCAAAATTGTCCGCTGCAAAAAAGAGTGGAAAGTCGATTTACACATTACAAGTAAAAAATAGGGAAAAAAGCATAAAGTTATTACCCCGTAAAGGTTGTTTTGATAATTTTGGTGAACATGCCATTCATTGCAAGGAGTTTCCGGGTTTAAAATATAGACATGATTTGGTCAGAGATGTCCTTTGTAATGTGTTGAAATGAGCGGGGAACTTTGCAAAAAAAAAAAGCTCCTGTGATTTTCGTGTCGAATCCCCTTGAAGGGAGGTCTACTCTTCGGCCAGCAGACGTTCTTCTGTTTGGATGGGCAGGGGTGCATGCTTGTATTGACCTTAGTGGAGTATCCCCTCTTGTTGGGCTTAGGGGATACCGGTTTGTTGTCAGGCAGACTGTGTTGAAGGTGGAATCAGGAAAAATTACTAAGAATGAAAAAGCATGTGTCGAGAATTAACGTGTCTTCAATTTTTTTGCTTTTGATACATTTGGGTCCCTTGCCCCGAAGCTATTACATTTCTTAAAAGAGTTCTGGGTCGTGCACAATAACTTATAGACGCCAAAGAACTATAACTTTGTTTTCAGCAGGATCGGGTTTGCCATTCAAAAGGGGGCAGCTTGTTCCCGCTTATCCACCTCTTTATTGTATTTGGATCATTTTCTTTAATATAAAAAAATGTATAAATTATTAATTTTTATTATTAAAATTTACTTTCTTGCTACTGAGGAAAAAAAAGAGAAATATAAACATGATAGCTGAAATATATGAGCGTCGAAACATTTGAAGAAATGACATTACCACTTTTGATTGTAGAAAATCATGGTTTCCTGAGATTAGCTGAGATTAGCGAAACCTATTCTCATTGTCGAGCAACCGGATAATACCTATGGGGTATATGCAATAGAAGATGATTCTTTATTAAAATTGTACGAAATACCTAAACCGGAGGGGGAAGAAATCGGTCTCTAGGGATTTAGACATAACTAATGAGAACATTACTTTTGATTGTCCTTGCCCAAACACAGGAATCCTGAAATAATGGAGTAATCTGCCATAGAAAGCGACTTGACAAGCATTGTTTCTTTTTGTCTAGAGTAATCTGCCATAGAAAACGACTTGACAAGAACTGTTTCTTTTTTAACCTTACTCTTTATTGTTTTGTATGCTTGTACAAAGCTATACAACCTACATAAAGACAATGTATGCCTGACATATATACAGAGAAATCAGAATCGCAGCTTTTTGCGGCTATACTATATCACTCGTATATGGACAAAGGATCTCTTATATGCATGAGTCGTATAGGCACGATTTGTTTTTTTTTTGAATTTTTGTTGTAAATTTTTTTATAAGATCACGTTATAAATTAATTAAACTTTTAAAAGAACAAAATTTAAGTAATGATATCCTACACAGCTACAAAATAAATAATTTATAAAAAATACGCCCAATTAAAAGTGCATGTTTCGCCTCATACTAATTAAACAATATATGAAAAACAGGAGTGTGACGAGGTGCCGGTCTTTTGAAAGTCGTCTTCTAAAGGTCGGTAACTCAAAATGCTACAAATGTTCGTGGACTTTTCAAATGTCCGTAAACAATATGCATTTTTAAATATGTGTATTTTTATTATAAATTATGTTTTTGTTCTATAACTATGTCAGAAGTTATTTCTTAAATTTTATGTTTTTTTAATTTTGAAGTTTTAATTAACTAACCTGTTTTTTTAAGATATCAAATGGTGTTGGGATAACAACCCTCGTATCGAAATATCATGTCTTTTACAAAAACCAGTTATGACATATGTGTTATATACTTATATGAACATGACAACTTTTGTGGCCCTATTGCTATTTTTCAAAAACTTTTTCGTAGTCATACACGTTGGTGTAAATGGATCGAGCTAGTAGAATCAAACGGAGCCCAATTTAAGTGACGTCAAACTCAAGTATATTGATAAGTTTGTTACAATTATATAATGAGATTTACAGATTTCTACATACGTGAATACATTATATATTTTCCTTATTTTGATTTGTTAAAACTTTATATGTTGGGATTCCCAAATACATTTAATACTATTCTTATTTTATATATTTTTTTTGCATAAAAAGATAGAAATATAAAAATTAAAAGTTAGTGAATTAATAAGATTTTATAATACATAAGGTGATGGTTTTAAAAGTGTGTATAATATCGGGGTTAGTATTATGAAACCATTTTAAAATTTATTAAAAGTAAATCAACTTGCACATGGTTTTCATAAAAATAACTTAACTTACTTAAAACTTTTAAATCCTTAGCCTTTTACATTATTTTACGAAAACTTTTAACTTTTATAAAATCACTTTTATTTTATCTTTAAAGTTTACTAATAGCTTTATTAAATCATAAAAAATTGTTAAATGAACTTATAAACATTTTCAAATATTCTGGGGTTCTTATTTCCTTGAAAAGTTCCCAAAATTAAATTGTATGAGATTTGAAGATTTTATATAAGTTTTCTATATTTATGACTTACTGAAACATAAAACAAAGGAAAATTCGAAAATCATACTTTTCCGTCTCCAAATGTCATAAAATTTTAACTCGAATACTTTTATACCAAGTAGAGTTCCTGTAAAAATTTGAACTCATTTGAAGTTTTATAACACGATTTTCATAATTTTTGCTTTATTTTACGTTAATAAATAATTAATTCATATCAAATCACCTCTAAATTTCGTAAAACTTAGCACGTGAGCTTGAAGATAAGTGGACACTCAATGTTGGACATCCGGTGACAACATTACTTATGAAGTCTTAACTTAGTTTGTCTTAATTAGCTTTTTTATCTTGTGATGCTATTGCTGTATAACGACATGCATAATTAATAGTAAAACTTCATACTTTACCCACTAGTATGCACACCACCCCGAATATGTAAGAACTAGTCAAAGTCATTGCCTTTAACAAACAACTTCTAACACTAGTTATTCAAAACTAGTCAAAGTCATTAGTCTTCCCAAGCATACTTATAAAATAAAGCTTCCAACTTACTTCTTTATAAGCGCATTCATATGCAAACACATGATCAATGATAAAGCCCACTTTACAAACTCTTGATATAATCTACCCTTTGCCAATGTTTGTACTTTATACTGTAAACATAGCTTTAAGAATAACATGCAGTTCATATGGCGATTGGCGTGTCCGATCAGAATGGGGCTAATGAGACCCAAATAGTAATGTACACGTAATTCAGCGGCTCATAATGAGTTAATTGTTTGTGTTACTTTATGGATTTTTTATCAGCATACGAATGACTTAATCAAACATTTACACTTTTGTTGATTGCATATAAACTAATATAAACCCATGGTTTTCCCTAAAATTTAAAACACTTTTGTAGGTCCTATGGACGGATCAAACAACACAACAGTAGTCTACTTGGATGAATCTCAACACTAGTTAGCGGAAATCACTAGTGAGGAACCGAGATCTCGGATCTTGTTTTGTTTGTTATTACTATGAGGGTAGAAGAGAGAAGGGATATAAAGAGAGTTTGTGATAAGGTTATGTTGGCATGTGCATGCTTCCCCATAAATAGGCTATCTTCTATTATGAACGGCCCAATGGGCTCCAAAATACATAGCATCGGGCCAAACATACAAGTAAAGACAAACCACCTAGCAAACTTACATAGACGTTGAAGTACAATTAAATACAAAAAACTAATAACAAAATGAGCATAACAACTTTAAAATGGGGGATACGAAGTCATGTTTGATTACTAGTGCATAAAGCGATTGGTTGATGGGAAGGTGTTTGATCGCGATTCTACAGCCCAAATATTGTCTAATTAGGATAGGAGCTAAGGTATCTCATAATTTGAAAACAAAATAACAACAAAACACAAAAAAGTAGTTTAAGGGGGTGTTTGTTTTTTCTTCAAACATCTTCAAGGGAGCTAATGTCTGCAGGCGCGCAGACATTACCCTCGAAGACTGTTTGTTTTTTTTCTTAAAACAGATCTGAAGTTATCTTCTTTCATCTTAAAAGAAAAGCAAGGAAATCTTGCTTAAAACATCTTCACAAAAAAACCCTACTCTTCTCCCTTTGCAGCCACCCTCTCATCCACTGCTCCTACCACCGTCCTCCAACACCACCACCCACCGTACGCCGCCACCACCACCCCCGTACCCCGCCGCCACCGTCCACCACCATCCACCGCCACCACCACCGTCCACCACCCACCATCCATCACCACCACCGTCCACCACCCACCATCCATCACCACCACCGTCCGCCACCACCACCACCATCCATCACCGCCACCACCACCATCCATCACCCACCACCACCACCATCCATCACCGCCACCACCACCACCATCCATCACCGCCACCACCACCGTCCACCACCCACCATCCATCACCACCACCGTCCGCCACCACCACCACCATCCATCACCACCACCGTCCACCACCCACCATCCATCACCACCACCATCCATCACCACCACCACCATCCATCACCCACCACCACCACCATCCATCACCACCACCTTCCACCACCAACCAAAACCATCCATCACCACCACCCATTGTCCACCACCACCATCCACCGCCACTACCCACCGTCCGCCGCCACTACCACCATCCACCACCACCTTCCACCACCCACCAAAACCAAATCGGCATGGCAAGCAAAGACTAAAAACTAGATGTAACTTGAATAAATGACTTCTATCTTGTGAGATAAGTTTGACAGTTATGCAGACAGTATCAGCTTATAAAAACAAACAATCTTATATTTTCAGCTTGCAGATCTTCAGACCACATCTTCAGTTGCAGACATGAAAACAGATGAAATCAGCTTGCAGACAGTTTATGTCTGCAAAAACAAACAGCACCTAAATGTCCGAACACGGGATTTGGACGGTTATTTATATCATTAAACGTCCAACATAGATGTTCAACAATAGATGTAACTGACTGATGCTTTGATTTGACAATTTTATTTAATTTGATGGTCGTACCCATTTGCATTTGGGTTCCTAGCTCAATGGTAGAGGACCCTAGTTGTAAGTGCGTCTAGTATCATTTAAGCATTCATATGAATCGAATGTTAAGAGTTTTAAACACAGCAAAAATTGACATTAGTGAAAAAGTATCCTCTTAACTGCGAATTTTAAGAATATTTTGATACACAGATCGAATGGGAGTAATTCTAGAACTTGCATTGAATTGACACTCAACCGAATCAGATCTGTTACCCTTACAATCAGAGAAAATTAAACCTAATATCACCAAAACATATCAATCAATCAATCAATCATACCCAGTAAAATCCCACCCTGGGGAGGGTGGGATGTAGGCACACCGTACCTCTATCCAAAGGGATAAAGAGGTGGCTTCCAGAGAGACCCTCGGCTCTAAGAACATGTGTATGAAGCAAAAAAAAGGAAATCAAAGTTTAACAGTTATATAAAAAACTACTACTAATTATAATAATATTAATAAAAAGGTCACAGTTTAACCGCAATATAAAAGCTAATAATAATAATAATAAAATATGTAAGGGAAATACCATTATGGTATGTGACCTAAATAAGTTAAGTCTAAGCCCTAAGGTATTTAATTCTCTCTAAAAATCCTTAACTTTAATTCTACTTCTCCACGAATTCCTATCCTCAACCATGTCCTCGGAGAGGTTTAGGTCTATCAAATCATGTCTATCCTCAACCATGTCCTCGGAGAGGTTTAGGTCTATCATATCACCAAAACATATAAAAAAACTTAAATCAATTAAACCCAACATAACCAAAATATACTTTTGTTTCCGCCAATAACAATACTAACTAAAACCTATATTTTCACCAATTACGTGCGTGTAAATATATTAGATAGTTGAATATCTTCATATAAAACACTTTTTAAAATAAAAAATAAAACGTTCATTATATTATCATCTTCAGTTTTATTTATACCATTCAAAATAAACGAGCAAGCTAGGAAACATTGACAGTTCAACCTACATATAAGAAATCATTCATTTCAATATATTACTTAACCAGCTTATTTTACTTAAGGAGATGATAATTAAATGAGCTAAGACATTCAAATGCATTCCTCCTGCCAGGCAAGACGTATAATGCTTAGCGCATCTTGTTAAAGTATGAACAAAAAACGATGTTTACCTAAAAAACTTAGGAATAAGGAGGCGGCATGTGTTTAGGTGAGGATATTTGTCTCCATTTTTTGAAAGCGGATTTCAGTACTCATAACAACACCACGTAAAATGGAAAAGGATTACTACCGAAATTGATAATCAAATCGTTTAGAACTTCCAAATACATTTCATGCATTAAATCAGCTTTGGAATTGGCAATCAAATGAATAACAAAACAAAGCACATACCATATATATATTGCAATAAAAGATTAAAAGATGAAAATCCTGAAATATCATGTATTTATCTTCAACACACGAAAGCAAACCAACATCCAGACTGTGAGAGTTTGAACAACATACATAATATAACAAATCATTCTACATGTAACTTTTCACTTACCTTAACCGGCATACGCTGCAACTTCATTTCAACTCCAATCTAAGATCGCCTGCTTCAAGAGTTGGTTGTTCTAATTAGATCCACGCCTCAAATTTCCATCTCACTGATCTTGCAAAAGTAGTGTTTCCATGTATGTACCTGCAGACACTAAATATGCATTCCCTGAAATCCTAGCATAACTTAGGTCTTCCGAGTGGACTTCATGAACATCGACATCTTCTGTGTCGGATGCCATTGAAAATACTGGTTCATTATTCCTCCTAAATCCAAGCACCGCACCTATTGACGCATCTGGTGAGTTTATGGTATATAGCTTTGTAAACGAGTTTGGAACCCCATGTTCCATCATCCATACACCATAAACTAGTTTATTTGCATCGTTAACTACATCAACCACAACGAGAGACTCTTTTAGCTTAGATATAGCCAAGCTGTGGCAACTACGAGCTAAAGTATCAGGGAGTGATACTTCCACAAATTCTTCACTTGTCAAGTCAAATGATATGATCAGATTATACCCCAGAAAAAATGTAGGTGGCATCATGCTCATAGTACTACCATCAACCGCAAGCCAGTAAATAGACCCATCTAAACCTACATGCTTCTCATTGAAATCTGTTGTGTTATGCAGTTGATTTATGGTAGGTATACTTCTCCAAGCCCGTGAGCTTAAATTATATACCTCAACTTGCCAAGGGGAAAATGCTATAGTATCCGGATCCATGTTCGACAAAGCATAATTATATTGAATCTTAACAAGCGTAGGATCAATAGTGTGAGGACAGACCCCAAAACCAATAATAGTATTAGTGGCTGAACCTAAAACATCGATCGCAACCGATTTTCTAATTGATGGATTCCAAAGAACAGCCGTGGGCTTGTTTCTTTTGCGGCGCAGCTTGTTGCCCGTTTGCCTGCCACTTTATTGTAATCGTTTTATAGTAAATTATATAAAACTTCGATTGTGACCTTTAGAGTATAAGCAGAACAAGCCGTGAGAGCTACCTAGTATTTTTAGCATGCTAAGTTCGGGTACGGGAGTAGTCAGGGAGAACTTGTTATGCGGGAAGGTATCATCGTCAACAATCGAAACATGTTTTGTCTCAAAATTCTCTACTGCAAGGTGACTTACTAAAAGGTGTTGCTGGTGAGTGTGGTTGACGCTGTAATCAATGACAAACTTAGACCTATCGATCAAAGACTTCCACGCTTTCGAAACGGTCCTGAACTGCATCAAAGATTTTGTTGGAAGCCTTTTCATGATCTCTTCTTGGATTGACAATGGTATGTAGTCGGACATTTTGATTATGGGAGTAGCTGAAATATAAAGATCTAATATTGTTATAAAATAGATTGTTGTAGGCTAATTTTTTTGATCAATTGACAAATTGAAACGTACCTAAATTAGATGAAATCAGGGTTTTAAGTTTGAGGATGGAGTGAAGTCGTCTGCGCCAATTTAGGGTTTCAATATATAGTCATTTGCACAAATTTGTCAGTGCTATATACCAACTAGTTATATATCGATTACCAAGTGGGTTTCATTTTTGTGTTTAGTGATTTTAGTGTGTAGGCCCATGTAAACTGTACGTAGCCCATAAATTTTATATATACTTTAATTTTCATATGCATAAAATAAGGGAATAATAATAATCCCAAACGTTACAGATATGTTTCACTCAAAGGTTCGCCGTATAGGTGTATAAGTTATCATTCACTTTGATGTAATATCTATGTTTCGACTTTAATTAAAAATAATATACTTACATAACAATTAATATTATAAAAAAAAATTTGCACCAAATAACATGAGAAAGTAATATAAATCAAGAGGTCTTTTAAGGAGTTGTAATTTGGCTTAGATTAAGGGTAGAGGTGAAAAAAAATCCGTACCCGGAACCGGACCTGAAAAAAATACCCGGAACCGGTTTTTTTATACCCGGGTATTCCGAAACCGGAACCGGCCCTACCCGTAGGGTATGGATAGGGTGTATTTTGAGGTCAATACCCGTACCCGGAACCGTACCCGATCTATACCCGTAAATACCCAGACCCGGTCATACCCTATACCCATGCCCGGTTATACTCGATACCCGATACCATTTTTCTAATACCCGAAATAATACATGAGTTTTTATAGTGTATTTTTTTGTACTAGACAGGTGCCCGCGCGATGCGGCGGGAAAAAAAATCATAGTAATCATGTTCGTTTGAAACTTTGAAAACGTTTGAACCAATCATCACTTTGGTCAGCCGGTTCCCGAATGTTCAAACCATAGCAAACAGTTTGGTTTGTGGTTTATACAGAAATTTGGCCATATAAAACCGGACTAACGGTAAACTTATTATTAAGGCTCAATGCATGAAACCAAAACCAATAGTAACGATTCAGTTTAAAGTTTCTACGGTTCAATTTCGGTTCTCAATAACAAATAATCGAACCAACGGTATAACTTAGAAACCGTTAAAACCGAATTGTGAACGCCCGTACATAATATGTTAATTTTTTTATTTGAAAAATTATAGCAATACCATACCCAAATTAAAGACAATAAAATGCTCATTTTGATAGCGTAATTTTTTATAAAAAATATTAACGTATGAAAAAGTTATGGCCGTTGTAAAATCGTTGGTGGGAAGTTATTTACAATTAAAATTAAAATGAATGTATAGGGAAAGATAAAGGTCCAAAGTAGTAACTATTTCTAATATTTACAAAAGTTGATTATAGTTGAGGGGGCAATGTTGTAACTATTTCAAGACATAATTTGTAGTGGATAAGTTTGTCTCTCTCTTACATGCTAAATAAGGTGTACTTTAAACTTTAAAAGTTGTAATTTACTTAAAAATGAGTGTCTTAATTTGTCTTGTTTGATTTATTATATATAGTATAGATACTTCACAACTTTTATGTTTAAGTTTTTGTAAAATGCATAATACTAAGTAAATAATTTGTAATTAAGTGGATTTATGGTTTTTGTAATATAGTTTAGTTATTTTTATAAATTACAAAGCAAATTTAAATTTTAAACAATATAAAAAATGTATAAAAAAATTACAAATTCAAAACCGGGTATTAATACCCGGTCGTGCCCGGTTCCAATACCCAAACCCGATCATACCCTACCCGGGTACATAGGGTTGAGTTTTTCTCCTCAATACCCTACCCGAACCCTATCCGATTTCTCTCAATACCCGATTTTCCAATACTCGATCATACCCGAAACCAATTCCACCCGATTTATGCACCTCTAGTTAAGGGTATGGAATTGGAATTGGAATTTAAAAATGGCTAAAAAGTCAAAAAAAAATCTAGTATAATGAAGTTGCTAGATAAAATAAAAACGAAAATTAAGGCTCGTAATGTTTTTTTACATGTAAATATAGGTTAAAAATGTATCGGATCGAACTTTGGATGATAAAATTTTATGCGAAAAATAAAAGTAAGGTTTGGGTAAAGAAGTGATGAAGACAGTGAATCTGAGCAACGGTTATGATGTAAACGATGTGAGATGTAAGCTTCCAAGAGCTGCAGTTTACCCCGCCATCGGATATCTGATCTATACTTTAGGTCTCTAAAAAATATATGTTCTGCCAAATCCGTTCCAAAAAAGTGAATATCCAATCTTACCAATGAATATCCGATCCAAAATGAATTTTTTCTTAACGATTTCAACTACTTATGATCTACCCCAACTTAATAAAAATTAGACTTTGACCTCAATGGTTTAAAAATAAAAAGGCTAACTTGGTTAAATTGGGATAAGATAAGTGTTAAATTCAGTTAATATGCTGTATATATATAACTAGTAAGTTAAAGAAATGGGCTAATGTTTAGATGGGCCCATACACTCATATATGAAGCCAGTTAACAACATCAGCAAATTTGGTCAAACGGCTATATTGTTCGTAGTCTAAACCCACAAATTCACTTCATTGCTCAAACTTCAAACCCTGAATTGGTTGTTGTAAGAGATCCAAATCAATTCATATATCTACCGATCGGCGAATTTAGGTACGTTTCGTTAATGATCAACATATGTAGCCTACAACAATCTAGCTAATAACATCTTTATGTTTCAGCAAGCTAGTCTCAAAATCAATATGTCAGACTACATGCCTTTTTCAATTCAAGCAGAAATCATGAAAAGGCTTCCGACGAAGTCACTGATGCAGTTCAGGACTGTTTCGAAAACGTGGAAGTCGTTGATCGATAGTTCTAAGTTTGTCGTTGATTACAGCGTCAACCAAACTCACCAGAAACACCTTTTAGTGAGTTACCTTGAACTAGAAAATTTTGAAACAAAATATGTTTCGATAGTTGATGAGGATACCTTCCCGCAGCCTAAGGTTTCCCTGACTACTCCCATACCCGGAGTTAGCATGCCAATAATACTAGGTAGCTCTCAAGGCGTGTTCTCTTTGCACAGTCATGGAGATCCAAATAAGCCTGGAAATGTTATTAAGTTTGTTCTTTGGAATCCTTCCATTAGAAAATCGGTTGCTCTGAGTGTGCCTGATGTGTCAGATCTGGACAATGGTCAGACGTTTATTGGATTTGGGGTTTGTCCTTGCACTACTGATCCGAAGATTGTCAAGATTAACTTTAGTCACATTTTGTCAACCTTGGGCGACACAATTTTCTCCCCGTGGCAAGTTGGGGTTTATACGTTGAGCACACGGGCTTGGAGAAGTGTACCTACAGTCAATCATCCCCGTAACACAATTCAATTGATGCAGCATCAAGTTGTGGTAGACGAGTTTATTTACTGGCTTGCAGTTGATCATCGTCCTAATATCAGAACGATGGATTTGTGGTCTTATATGATTGTGTCATTCGATATGACACGTGAAAGATTTATGGAAATATCACTCGATCTCCCTGATACTATAGTGTGTGCCAGTTACTATAATGTTGTCTTATCTAAGCTAAAGGAGTCTCTTGTTGTCGTTAAAGCAGTTAAAGAGGCTGGGAAACTAGTTTATGGTGTATGGATGATGGAGCATGGTGTTCCAAACTTGTTTACAAAGCTATTTACCATAAATTCACCAGATGCATCAATAATACAGGTGCTTGGAGTTAGGGCAAATAATGAACCTATATTTGTAAAGAGAGCCGATGACAATGCACATGATATCTTTGTTCATGAACTCCATTTCGAACACCTATGTTTGGTGGTATCTCTGGGAACGGAATTTCATACCATTCTCTTCCCTATATGGAAACACTACTTTTGCTCGATCACTGAGAAGGTAACTTTAGGTTGAAATGAATAAATTAAGGCGCGCATCGTTTAAGGTTCTTGAAAAGTTAAATGCCCGGATATGTTATCTTTTTATTTTTGTTTAAAGTCCCGTCATTTGGATGCTGGTTTCCTTTACCTTTTTTATTTAGTTTGTCTTAAAGTTAGAACTTTTATGTTTCGAGATAAATTATAATTCTAGTATTTATATATCTCTCTTCGTACATGTGGTTTAAATCTATGCATAACATTTGAGTACAAGTGGATCTTTTGTTGCAATATCTATAGTATTTGCTTAGATGCATCTATTTAATTTATCATTCGATTGTCAACTGAAATCTTATGACGTTAAACATTGTACGTCCATGGAGTTAAATGATAATTTGTGCAAATCTTGTGGAGTTAAACATTGTGTCGGTTAACTTACAGACTTTGATTTGCTCCCCTTCAGTCATTTAAGTGATGCCTTTGTATCAACAAAATGAATGTATAAGAGTAATGTGAGTTTATATGTAATATAACGAGCCCTCATGACCTCCTGCGTTTTAAGCTTATAAATCGTATAGCAATACCTACAGATCCGTTGCCTGCAATCCGATTCTCAATTTGCTTTCCATAACACTCAACATAAAAACATAACTTTCACTTGTTATAATAATTTAAATCCTCAGAACCATCGCAATAAGTTCGAGCATCGGTTTGGATTAAATCAAAACGACTATATATACATTCTTGAATATATGAATCATTTCAAGACCAGAAGGTTCTAGACGAACGCCTTCACCATGTGATAACATGTTCAAGGAGGATTTCAACACTCACGCTTCGATTAATTTTGGTACTGATAAGTACTTCACTGCAAGGCGGATTCTGTTTACAAATCTGATCTGGATCCGGATCTGGTAGTTATGTTATTCGTTAGATCTCCAACTTCTCTAGAAGAAGTGGAATGGAATATTCGTATAATCAACTTTAGCTCTTTTCAGTTTGTTGATGATTTAGATGATTCGTGTAACCAACCGATGGATTCTCTCTCTTTGCTTTTCTGAACTCAGCCAGTTGCTGGATGCAATTAACAGTGAGTTAATCATCGGAATCATTCTTCTTTCTTTCATAGCGCTTTTAGACCAGTCCTATTCTAATTCGAAAACTAATTATAAACCAAGCCTAATAAACATTAATTCAAAACTTAACTAAATCTGTAATCTTGGAGCAGCTTCAAACACTTTGATTTCTCTATTTATTTATTGGAATCTTTCGTATCTTTCTTCTCAGAAATATCTCTGTTTAAAAGCTACTCCTCCATGACTTGCCGTTTCTCGACTTAATTAGTAATGACCAAACAATTCCTAATTGCATTATTAGGATGTAGTCAACCTCTACATCTCCATGCAAGAAATCTCTATAAAAAATGCAAGAGTCATTTATGTTTCCCACTGTATCAGCTTTTTGAAGTCCTTGAAGACATCCTAATCAGCCCGAAAGTATAATCAAGTGTTCATCAAGGTATATATGAAAAATTCATCAATATTCAATTCTTGCAAATTCTAGTTCTGATTCTTGATTTTGATCTCTGACAAAATCCTATGTTGTTATGTGATTCAGTCCATGAACCATCCAAGAAATTCTAGTTCTGATTCTTGATTCTTTGTCACACGGTCTAGGTAACACAAACCTTAGCTAGTCATCTTTTGTAACTTTTCTTGCTTCTTTTTTTTACTCGAGTTTTAACCTCCCCACACGTGTTAACTCAACGAGATATGGAAGCTTTGATTGAACCCCATGAAACTCCAAAAGAGTCCCCAAATTCCTCCCAACAAGGTAGCTTGAAAAGCCAACCTTGATCATCCGAATTCACATGTTAACTTTATATTTTTACAAAATATCACAGCTCTTTCTGATCTATTTGAAGACTCTTAAAGGTTGTGTTTCAGCCATATAAAGAGGTACAAACATCTTAAATCGAGATTAAACATTCATTAAATGCGTCTATTCTTGAGTTTTATACATGATCATATAGGCATGGATGACATCCATAATAACCGAAACATAATAATCACTACACTTCCAGTAAGCCTAACCACACTAACCTATTCTAGCCTTTGCCTAAAAACCCGTTTTACACAACCTGAAAATCGTCACTATATACATAAATAAAGTAATAAATGTGAAAACCACACAATTTTTACTTAAAAAAAATACTAAAATTAGAGTGAATTCCTTACGGTAAACTAAGTTTTTTCAGAACCACCTTAATCCGACTTATGACTCAACCACACAAGTAAAAACCAATTGGAGCGTGCATGTCAACGGCATGAGGATAGTGCACTTCAGTGTAAACGCTAGCACCGCCACCATTCAGATCCCCATCTTATTTTGTTAGTTTAATGTCATTTTTTGTAACTTACAAACATAAGTAAGTTTTTACTTATGTTGTTTGTTTTGTTATTTCTTAGTTTTAATTATAACACTTAGTGGCATGTCACTAGTATTTATTGTGTTTTAAAGTTGTCATTTGTACATGCACCAACATCGAGCGTTTGGCTGTGAAGATTAACCGAGGTAGTTACTTTTCAATCGATCAAAACGTAGTTACAAAGGCAAATCGTATGATCAGTCCGGTAACCGAGGTAGAGGTGGGTCGAGTTCATGGGATCGAACGTGGAAGAGGCTGAAATTAAATTAAATTAAATTTGGAACAAGAATGGCAGAACTGGATGAGAATCTAGAGTCAAGAGACCTTATGGAGACAGAAATCTGGATGAGATTGGAATGCAAAAAAGGCCTTTTGGAATTGGATCTTTCCAAGGCTAAGGATTTAAAGCAAAAATCTCGTGTCAAATGGGTGACATTCAGAGACGACAATACGACGTACTTTCACGGTGTCGTAAAAAGTAAAGGGTCAAAAAATTATATTCCCGGTTTGACTATAGACAACTATTGGTGTACCAACCCCAAACTTATTAAAATATAGGTCTTGAAATTCTGTAGAAATAAATTCTCTGAAAACTCCGTGTGGGCCTAAGCTTGCTGGTCTTAGGTTTAAATCACTCTCGGATTTGGATGCCTAGTTCCTTTGTCTGCTTTGTTACTCGATTTCGGATCTGTTGAAAGGGCTAACAAGTTTTTGGATAATAAGGATTTATATATGGGGCAGATGGTTTTCCAGCCTAGTTGGTTTTAAATGATTATCTCCTTATCAGTTTAATTGGGGTGATAAGTAAGGTGATTTCCAAAATTCTTGCAAATCGCCTTAAACTGGGCATCGGCTCGCTTATCTCGGACAGGCAATCCGGGTTTCTCAAAGGCAGGTTCATAAAAGACGGTCCTCTAATAGTTAATGAAGTCATCTCATGGCCACGAAATCCGCGAAGAAGGTTGTTATTCTCAAACTTGATTTTGAAAAGGCCTTCGATTGTGTAAATCGGGGTTTTCTGCTAGATATTTTAGCCAAAATGGGGTTCCCGAATAAGTGGTGTAGGTGGATCAAAGGCTTTTTATATTATGCCCAAACGGGTCGCCCACTTTTGAATTCCAATGTGAGAGAGGGGTCCGCCAAGGGGATCCTTTGTCCCCTTTCCTCTTCATTTGGCAATGGAGGCTTTCTCTAGCTTGCTGGAGAAAGCCACTGATGTCGGTATCTTTCACGGTCTCCATTCTTCTAATGGTGGTCCGCTTATTTCCCATTTACTTTATGCTGATGATGCTATCATTATTGGCGATGGCTCTTGCTTTGATGCTGCCAGTTTTGCTAGGATTATCAGATGTTTTTATTTATGTTCTGGGCTCAAGATCAACCTAAAGAAGTCTACTATTTATGGGTGAAGTTGGAAATCTCTGAAGTTAATTAGATTGCCTCGAGTTTAGGCTGTAATAGTTATACTTTACCGTTCTCTTACCTGGCCTCGGTTGGTGCATATATGAACAGAATTCACAATGGGGATGTAGTTATAGATGTGTTTGAAAAAAGATTATCATTATGGAAAGCCAAATCTCTCTCAATAGGGGGGAGATTAAGGCTCCAATCAAATCTATTCTGGAATGCCTTCCTTCTTATTATTTCTCCTTATATAAGGCTCCAATCGAAGTGCTTGAGAAGCTTGAGTCTATCCGTAAGAGGTTTCTATGGGGAGGTGGTGAGGATCACATTAAAATTCATTGGTGACGTGGGACAATGTTACCAAACCGAAGAAATTTGGTGGTTTAGGACTTTAGGTATTTGCCCGCTTGGTGTTATTAATCAATCTCTTCTTGCTAAGTGAGCTTGGAGGTTCAAAACCGAAGGACAAAGTCTTTGGAGACAAATTGTTTCAACCTTCCATGATAATCAGGTTTCTTGGTTTACGATACCTCTCAAAAAGTCTCTCACGGGTTCTTGGAACAATATTGCCGGGTTAGTTTTCAAATTAAAACTAGATGGAGTTCCCTTCTTATATCTCATAAGAGGTTCTCCGGGTTATGGGGATAAGATAAGATTCTGGCTTGACCCTTGGGTAAAAAACGAACCTCTTAAGGTCGCTTTTCCAAATCTATTTCGGTTGGTAAAAAAAATGTTTGGCTTCAGACTGTTTTTCTAGTCATAATCAAAACGTGGTCTGGAAGTGGAGGTGGAAGCGCTCCCCCAATCTCGGGATGAGTTAAATTAATGGCAGAATTGTTTAACTCTTCTTAGTCAGGTGCAATTTTCGAAGGATTATGATGATAAATGGGTTTGGTTAGGCGATGACTCGAAGATCTTCTCGGTTAAGTTGGTCAAACGTTTGCTTGCTAAACCGCCTAATCCGGGTGGGGATTTTGTTTTCCAATGGTGTAAGTGGATTCCTAGCAAGTGTAATATTTTCGGGTGGAGGATAGAGATGGCCCGTATCCCCCACGCTATCAGCCTTTAGCATGCGGAGCATTATATTGGATTCTATTTTGTGCCCTCTGTGCGGGGACTCTATTGAAATGGTAGACCATCTCTTCACCTCGTGTCTCATCGCATTAGTTGTTTGGCAAGGGGTTAGCCAATGGTGCAGAGTGGAACCGACTTTTGCCTTCACAATAAGGGACATCCTTAAGCTTCACTTGACGGTTTGGAAAGAAGATCAATTTAAAGAAATCTTTTATGGTATTTTGGTTATCACTTGTTGGTGCATTTGGAGGCCCGTAATGACCTTCATTTCTCTAACAAGGACGCTATTCCTAGAAAGATTTTGGATGAAGTCAAGTCTCTTGGTTATCTTTGGCTTAAAAATAGGTTTAGAGATAGATAGGCATCTTGGGCCGATGGTATAATTTTGCATTTGTGTAATATGTTGTAATTGGTTTGTTGTTGGGGCCTTTGTTTATGGGGGCGTTTGTTTATAAAAGTTAACTTTCAAAAAAAAAAAGTAACTACAACATGTAACTTTCATTTTAAGCTTAAGTGCTCAATTAGCACGGTTAGATCAAAAGCTGAGATGATCTAACGAATGTATATTAATCTAAAAAACAGTTACACTACTCTAGATAAGTAACATATATGACAACACACGTGTCACGATTAGATAAGTAGCTAGTCAATAGGTATAAATATAATGATATATACTCATTACTAAATTAGGATTTCACCATACATGAAAATAAAATTAAAGTATCACATGAAATACAATCATTATTCTAAAAGCCTATACACGAGTAAACTACACGTTATGTGATCATACACCATGATAAAACAAGAAAAAGACCAACAATTGCAAGGGTACAAAATTCAACACCTTTTTTTATGTCCTGTTCCATAACAACCAGCCACATTATCTCTTCTTCCACAAAGACTTTATACTTTCAACACTCCGTACACTCTTAAACTTCTTCCCCAAATCTTCTTCTTTCTTCAACCCTCCAATTTCTTGATCTTCACAAAAACAATGGATGTTAAAGATCACACCAGACACACCACCCATTCAGGTTACTTCTTTTTCTCATAGTCTATTCACCATTGTTGATTTAGTACATTAATAGCGGTTCTTGACTCAAAAAGTTGACTTTTTTCTTTGTGGGTTTGTTGATTTTGTTAGTTTTTTACCCAAAGTTGTCATTTTTATTTGTGGGTTTGTTGATTTTATTGGTTTCTTGACTAAAAGTTTTCATTTTTCTTTGTGGGTTTCTTGATTTTGTTAGTTTCTTGACTAAAAGTTTTCTTTTTTCTTTGTGTGTTTTATGATTTTGCTGGGTTTTTTACTCAAAGTTGTCATTTTGCTTTGTGGGTTTGTTGATTTTATTGGTTTCTCGACTAAAAGTTGTCATTTTTGGTTGTGGGTTTGTTGATTTTATTGGTTTCTTGACTCAAAGTTGCCATTTTTCTTTGTGGGTTTTATGATTTTGTTGGTTTTGTTGACTCAAAGTTGTCATTTTTCTTTGTGGGTTTTATGATTTTGTTGGTTTCTTGACTCAAAGTTGTCATTTTTATTTGGTGGGTTTGTTGATTTTGTTGGTTTCTTGAATAAAAGTTGTCATTTTTCTTTGTGGGTTTTATGATTTTGTTGGTTTGTTGACTAAAAGTTGTCATTTTTCTTTGTGGGTTTTATTATTTTATTGGTTTCTTGACTCAAAGTTGTCATTTTTCTTTGTGGGTTAGTTGATTTTATTGGTTTCTTGATGTTTGCAGGGGCTTATGTATGTCACAGGTTTGGATGGCCATTTCCGAACCCACACCCTAGTGCGAAACACCGGAGAGCACACAAGAAGATCTGTGGAACCATTGATGGTTATAACACTAATTTGGCCAGTTCAGAAGTGGTTTCAGATGATGATAAAGAAAAGACCCCAAGTGAGATTTTATTTATTTATTTATTATTATTATTATTATTTTGTTTTTTATTATTTTTTTTATAATATGTGAAATTTGTTTTGTTCAAGGTCCCAAGTTTGAGAAAAAGATGAACATTGGGGGTGATGAAGGTGGTGGTGGGGTCAGGGTAAGTTTTAGTAGATCTGAAGATGAGGTGTTTTCGGATGCAGTTACCGAATTTCCGGACAGTGGATCTGCAAGCAAAACTCTGCATAGAGACTTGTTTTTATCATTTGATGATGCTGAGTATGATGGTGAGTGTTTATTTATATTTTATGATGTTTGGCATTGTGTATTAAAAGTGATTAGTGTTATTTTATTTTTTAGGTCCAAATTACTAATTCAGCATTATCTAAAAGTATGTTGTTAATAGTGTATTATGACAGTAATATGTGTAAGTGGAGTGTTATTAATCTCATATTTACTCTAGACACATTTGTCATATGGTCGGTTTCAAGTTTACGATTTTGATTATATAATATAAGTATTTAGAGGTTGAATAGTCAGTTTTAGTGGATGCAACAGAACTGATTCTGGTTATGTAGTTAGTTATCTACCAAACACTCATAACAACTGATTATTTTATTTTTAGAACTTTAAAAAGCACCCTAAAACACTATTTTCGTAGGCCTTTTTGTTGCAGCACGTTATACGATTCTGGATTATTATACATTATATAAATATTTAATTATAGGTGCTAATATGTTGAATGCTCTAATAGAGATCAACAAAGTCAATACCGGTGTTGAAGTTTCTGAAAAAGTTGATACCCGTGTAGAGAAATCTGGAGAAGCTGAGATAACCACTGTATGTGATTCGATCGAGTCAAACCTTGAGTTGACTGAGACGGGTTTGGTCAAAGATGGAGTCTCGGGACACGCACCTGAGTCAACTCACATTGTCAACTCACAAGAGAGTAACTCTATTGATGTTGCTGAGGCAGGGGAGGAAAAAGGTCGAACGTCTGAAATCAGTACCGAAGAAGCTAAAGATTCAGAGTTGACCAAAATATCCCCTGAAGTTTCTGCAGTTTTCGGTGAAATCAAGCATGAAAATATTGAATCTGATTATAAACATGCTCCAGAAGAGGCTAAAGAATCCGCAACTGTTGAAAACGCTTCGGTTTTAACTGAAAGTGAAGTTCTTGGTGCACCAAATGTACACACTGAGGAATATTTGAACAGGCCCGTTGCGGTTTTGATTGAAAAAAAGGATATTGAAACACACGAATTGGTAACAAGCTCAGTAAAACCGATTCAAGAAGTTGTGAAGGAACCCGACACAGTTTCGACTGAAAAAAAGGATCTTGGTGGACCCCACTTGGAGAAACAGTTAAACGAACAAGACACAGTTTTGACTGAAAAAGAGGATCTTGGTGGACCCCACTTGGAAAAACAGTTAAATGAGCAAACCGATGAAGTTGTTGGAAACTCGATTTCTGTTTTGACTGAAAAACAGGATCTTGGTGCACCCGAATCGGATAAAAGCTCAAAAGAACATATTCAAGAAGTTGTGAAGGAACCTGACACAGTTTTGACAGAAAAAGAGGATCTTGGTGGACCCCACTTGGAGAAACAGTTAAACGAACAAACCCATGAAGTTGTTGACACACCGATCTCTGCTGTGACTGAAAAACAGGATCTTGGTCCATCCGAATTGGAAAAAAGCTCAAAAGAACAGATTCAAGAAGTTGTGAAGCAACCTGACACGGTTTCGACCGTAAAAGAGGATCTTGGTAGACCCCACTTGGAAAAACAGTTAAACGAACAAACCCGTGAAGTTGCTGAAACCCCGATTTCTGTTTTGACTGAAAAAAAGGATCTTGAAACACACGAATCGGAAACGAGCTCAATAAAACCGATTCAAGAAGTTGTGAAGCATCCTGACACGGTTTCAACTGTAAAAGAGGATCTTGGTGGACCCCACTTGGAAAAACAGTTAAACGAACAAGCCGGTGAAGTTATTGGAAACCCGATTTCTGCTGTGACTGAAAAACACGATCTTGGTCCACTCGAATCGGAAAAAAACTCAAAAGAACAGATTCAAGAAGTTGTTGAGCAACCTGACACTGTTTCGACTGTAAAAGAGGATCTTGGTGGACCCCACTTGGAAAAACAGTTAAACGAACAAGCCGATGAAGTTGTAGAAAAAACCGATTCGGTGTTGACCGAAAGTCAAGATCTTGGTGCACTCGAAGTAGAAAAATGCTCAAAAGAACACGTTGCAGAGCCCAATACAATTTTGACCGAAAAAAAGGATTTTGGTGCGCTTAAGTCGGAAAATTGCTCAAAAGATGAAGTTATAGAACAAAAGGTGGATAATAATAATAGTAGTAGTGTTGCTGATGTCAGCGTTGATAAATCGGTTGTGAATGACAATAATGCTTCTGATGTTGTTCATGTGCCTATTATAGAAGAAGGTAAGATGAACATTCAAGATTCTGGTGCTGCTTTGTCGGTAGCTTCAAGTAGTCGCAGTAGTTTGGAGGGAAATTGGGGATCGGTTTCAGGTACATTTGCTGACTCGCGGTCATTTATTTTATAAAGTTTTAAGGACTTCATATTTCAAAAAGGACAATTTCATTAATTTTTTGAATGTTAAAAATGGTTTTATAATATGCTAAAAAGAATCTTTTTGTTGAGTTTAAAAAATGCAACATTTTTAAAAGTGCAACGTTGACCGTTGGATTGTTAGATTATGATCCGATCTTGATTGACTTGAATTAGTGAATTAAAAACTACAAATTGACAGCATTGTTAAAACAGCATATGGACTAACAATGGCCCGTAAGAATAATATTATGAAATCTGAATCCGAATCTTTAATAACTTCAATAGTTTTTTTATCTTAATCCGAATCTTTAATAACTTTTAGTCATATTATACAATTGCTACCGTGTTTAAACTTTTAATCTTTTATGAATGTATGCTATCGCAGTGCTTTCTACTGCTTCAATCGACAGAAAAGTTAAAAGTCAACTCCGGGAAGTCAAATGCAGCAACTTCTGATATTTACGAGCCACCTTCATTCATGACACTAGTGGAAACCGAAAGCAAAGATAAGAAACCAGAATCTTCTAACGCACAAGATTCTCAAAAACCACAAAATCCCGAAGTTTCACAAGCCGGGTGGTTCCCAACTATGGTCAAAGTCAACAATGATTCCGAAGGGAGAAAAAGAAACGCGGAAGCAATTGCAAAAGTTACAAACTGGAGCGCCGGGAAGCAGTCTGCACCGTTAAAGAACCTGTTGGGTGAAGCTAAGTCGCCACGTGGCGCACAACCTGAGCCCATGGTTAAGAAAGATGAAGCTGTAGTCAACCCTGCGGTCAATGCTGACGTGTCGTCACCACTGAAGCTGATTGATGATGATAAGAAGGGGAAGAAGAAGGTTAAGGGTATAAGTTCGTGGGTCCCGTTCGTATGTTGTTCTTCGGTAAACGTTGTTAACTAGAAAGACGAGAAGATTATGCGAATGCGGTAATATAGTTGGATAGTTTGCTTGATTGGGGGTCTATATTTTGTTTAATGCGTTGCTAGAACCGTTGCAAAACTCGTATTTTGTATATTTTTATATAGTAGATGGATCATTATCGTGTCTTCAAGTGATACAAAATGGTTGAATTGTACTAGGAATTGTTTACAAACAACTTATTGGCTTATAAGTGTTTTCAAAAAGCCAATAAGTTAGAAAAATGTTTGGCAATAATAATAATTCTTTTTTATTTTAGCTTTTTTAAAATACGTTAAAAATCAGTTTTTTAAAATTATTTAAAATGGTTTTTTGAAAAAGTCAACAAGTCAATAAGTACTTTTCAAACTCAATCACAAACATGCCCGACCATTCAAGTTTTAACATTATTAGGCTGTTAAGCATTTTTCATATTTGCTTAAATTAAATGACTTATGAAAGAATTATTTAGAATTTAGAATTGTGATTTTATGTTATGTTTAGATACATTATATGCACATTTAATCCTTTGGTGACTTTAATTATAATGTTGAGACAAAGTGACAAAATACAATGCTTAATAAAATATAGATTCAAACCAAGTGTGTCCAAATTTTGTTTTTGTTTTTTTTGAATTTGATCCTACAAATATGGTAGACCCATGTGACAACTATTTTAAGTGTCAACCCTTGAGATTTATTTTTGTCACATTTCTTCCCTCCATGTTTCGGACTATATCAATTTGGCCTTTAATTTTTTACTAAATCACTCCATATTATAAAATAATAATAATAAATATATAATTTTCCCAGTAGATATGATCAATTAATATCATCATTTATTTTCTTACTCAATGTTTAATTCATTGGTTAAAGTTTAGAAATAAATAACATGTGAAGATTGTAAATTAGTTTTAAGGTTGCATACTCCTACCAATATGAAACTTGATTATCTATGTTCTAGCTTTTAGTATAAGGAATCTCATAATACAACATGATATATTTAGAGACACGGTAATATACATAAGTGCATAATCCTTTACGTTTTTTAATTAGCAATTATTTAACCTGTTAGGACACAAATTTAAATAAGTTTTAAACAAGTCGACATGTTTAACAAACATAACTTACTAAAACTCCAACATGTTAATACTTATATCGTGTCGTACTAACAAGTCTAATATCCATTATCAAAATAATGATTGTGATGAAGCATTTAACAAAACAACTTGTTAACTTTATCAAGCACCACACACTAATAACACTTAATAAAATAATATAGAGGTGGGAAAATAAATCGATTAACCGAACCGACCTGAAAATCAAACTGAAATCAAAACACTTTGAAACTAATTATATAGAAACCAATTTGGAACCGAGTTGTAGTCTTCTCCATCAAAACCAGTTAACCGAACCGTTACCGGTTAAAACCCGAACCGAAACCGATCAAAACACAAACCGAAACTGATCATAAACCAATTTTGATTTTTGTTGACCAAACCGAACCAGTTTTGAGTTTTAAACCAGTTTACGCACCTATAGTGTAATACCAATAACAGTTAATAAAATACTTGGAGTATAATATAATGAATCTAGCTAATTAAGTAAACATTTCACATGATATAAAACAATGTCACTTCTATTTAGGAAATAATAACATTGAAGGGTAATTACCATACATACCCCAAACATAAGAGGCAATATCTCACTTCAATCAAATCCCAAAGGGGTAATACAGTCAAAAAGCCACTTCACCGATCCCCAATTTGATTTCAATTCAATTCAAATAATCAAACCGCTCAAAACCCTAACGGCTACCATTACAATTGCACTAATCTCTCACTCATTTCTCGCATAATTGTCCGTCAAAACACTAATTGTGATCTCAATTAGATTATTATGAAGCACGTTAAGCAGCCGTTGCGAAATCCGATCTTACGGGAGAATGATACGCCGTCGCCAAACCCTAGCCCTAGCAAGCAGGTGAAGCATTCGAGTCGGAAACAGAAGTTGTTGAAGGAGAATGATCCGCCGTGTGAGATTACGGATGCGGCAGGTTCGCCGTGTGTTGGAAAAGTCAAGTCGCCGCTTCCGCCGCGGCCGCCGATGGCTAATGTGTTGAAGCGGAAGCTGAGTAATGATTTTGTGGCGGAGAGTGGTGTGGCTGGAGCTGATACTGGAGTGAAGGTAGTTTTTGGAATGCTTAGTTGATTGATTATTAATTGTTTGTTTGAATGTGATGAAGATATTTAGTATCTATTATGATTTGGACGAATTTAGGTTATATGATCATAAGTTTTGTGTTTGAATTATTATTATTATTATTATTATTATTATTATTATTATTATTATTATCATTATTATTATTATTATTATTATTTATATAGTTTTATTTATTTTTGCTGAATTTAGGTTATTTGATCATAAGCTGTTTGTTTGAATGCAAGGAAGATATATAGTTTTGTTACGATGAGGTTGAATTTAGGTTAATTGAGAACCTAACAGATTGCTCATAAGCTGTCTGTTTAAATATAAGGAAGATATTAATATTTGATTATGTTATGATGTGGCTGAATTTAGGTTAATTATAAACATAATAGATAGCTCATAAGTTGTTTGTTTGAAACTTTGAATTCTAGGATTGTATTTTAATTAGTAATTTTGTTATGATGTGGCTGAATTTATGCTATTTGAAAAGCTAACAGATAGCTCATAAGTTGTGTGTTTGAATGTAAGGAAGATGTTTAGTTTATTTGATCATAAGTTTTTTGTTTGAATGTAATGAAGATATACAATATTTAATTTTATTATGATGTGGCTCAATTTAGGTAATTTGAAAACTTAACAGATTGCTCATAGGCTGTTTCTTGTGAATTTAATGAAGATATTTTATTTTATTATAATGTGGCTCAATGTATGTTATTTAAAAACCTAACAGGTTGCTTATAAGTTGTTTGTTTGAATTTAATTAAGATATTTGATTTTATTATGTTGTGGCTCAATGTAGGTTATTTGAAAACTAACAAAGTGCTCATAAGTTGTTTGTTTGAACTTTGAATGTAAGGAAGATGTTTAATATTTTGTTTTATTCTGATGTGGCTGAATTTAGGTTATTGTGCGTGTGAGGCCACCAAACAAGAACGAAGAAGAGGGGGAAGCTATAGTCCAGAAGACGTGTACTGATTCTTTGACCATTCTTGAACAACCATTTACTTTCGATTATGTTGCAGACTCAACATCTACTCAGGCTAGTTGCTCTTAATTTGTTTGTTTTGAGTGGAATCTGTTTCAGTATTAACCTGGATGATGTATTATAATATTATAACCTTCCTGTTGTTTTCTGTTTGTCTATTCAGGTGGATATATTCAATCTTGTTGGAGCTCCACTAGTTGAAAATTGTCTTGCTGGATTTAACAGCTCTGTATTTGCATACGGACAGGTATTCTTACTGTGAGCGTAATAGTTTGTTTCTGTGTCCTCTTGGCTGTTATGTATAACTGTATTAACTATGTACTGTCTATAACATTTGAGTAGACCGGGAGTGGTAAGACCTACACAATTTGGGGGCCAGCTAACGCATTATTAGAAGGCGAACTATCTAGCGGTCAACAAGGTTTGACACCCCGTGTGTTTGAAAGACTTTTTGCTCGCATTTCTGAGGTGAGATTATATGTCTGTAATAAATTAGCTTAATGTTCATTTTTCTTGTTATCTCACATTTCAATTGCAAATTTGCATAGGAACAAAACAAACATGCTGGCAAACAACTTGTATATCAATGTCGTTGCTCTTTTCTCGAGGTAATGTGCTAGTCTATTTATCATGGACGTGTGAACTTTCACTGTTACACGTATCCTAATTTTGAAACATTGTATTTGCAGATCTACAATGAACAAATTACTGACTTGTTGGATCCAACTCAAAAAAACCTTCAAATAAGAGAAGATATTAAAACAGGTGTTTATGTGGAAAATTTGACTGAGGAGTCTGTTTGCAGTATAAAGGATGTGACCCAGCTTTTGAAAAAGGTATCTATGTCTAAATTCACATTGAATCAATTGCTTTTGATTTATATATTCTCACATGTCATAGAAGTGCCCTGATTAAATAATGCATGACCCTTTTAAGAGTACATATACTTGTATTTCAGTGTCAGATCTAGAAACCTGATATAAAAATATGGCGCCACTTAATATGTTGATGTCTTAAAATTTGACGTGATCTAAACTCTTACATAAAAGGTGTATATTTGTTGGATTGATATATACTGTGTTGGGAAAGTGACTGAAACTTTGGCCAGCAGTTTTCACCTGCTATTTGTGGAAACTATGTTAGATTATACAAGTATTTTTCTTATGTACAAACATAAAATCTGGTTTCCTTTGCAGGGGTTGTCAAATAGGAGAACTGGCGCTACAAGTATTAACATGGAGAGTTCACGTTCACATAGTGTTTTCACTTGTGTTGTAGAATCAAGATGCAAGGTGATACAATAAAACCATGGTTAAAGAGAGTTCATTTTCAAATTATTTACCTGTGTTATACATGAAAAAACTGTTGATTTATAGTATCTTATCTTGTAAACTAATTTCCAAAAAAATTACGATTTAAACTTTGTAGAGTATGGATGGCCTAAGTTCCTTCAAAACTAGCAGAATTAATCTTGTTGACCTTGCGGGGTCAGAAAGACAGAAGTTGACCAGAGCAGCTGGAGAGCGCCTAAAAGAAGCTGGGAATATTAATCGTTCCCTCTCACAGCTCGGGTATGGAATCTGATAATTGTTTTGTTATTTTAATTGAATGTAGATTTATAATTGAATTAAGTTATGTGTTTCAATTGCAGGAATTTGATTAACATTCTTGCTGAGGTTTCTCAAAGTGGAAAACAGAGGCACATTCCTTATCGAGATTCAAAGTTGACGTTTTTATTACAAGAATCTCTTGGTGGCAATGCAAAGCTTGCCATGGTCTGTGCCATATCTCCTGCACAAAGGTATTGTGAAACTTTATTTTATATCTTTTTTATTTAACTCTATGTTTTATTGTTTTAATTTCTTAAGCATATTTGTGATTTCACAATAACTTATATCTTTTGTAATTTAATGATACAGCTGTAAGAGTGAGACTTTGAGTACACTGAGATTTGCTCAGCGTGCCAAAGCCATTAAAAACAAAGCGGTTGTGAATGAAGAGACACAAGATGATCCAAAATTTCTGCGTGAAATCATTAGGCACCTTAAGGTACAGTTTTAGTTCATTCTCTCTCTTAGTAACGGGTCAAAATGGTTTGGTTCAATACGAGTAATTTTTGGTTTTGGTCAAAACAGGCCCCTTTTGTTAAAAAAAAAATTTATTCAAACAATTCGCTTATAAAGGGGGTGTTTGGGGTCTTTTATGAAAACTCATTATAATTTTTCCCTCTCACATCAAAAGCAACCCCAAAAACCTTATTCCTTTTCAAAAAGTTAATAAGTCATAAATTGGTGAAAAACTATGATTACAAATATTTTGCTAACATAATAACTTTTAAAATGATATGATTTATGAAGTTTTATGCTTTAATCATCAGCCAATGTTGTTGACATGAACTGATACATTCCACACATCCTGTTTCCTATTAGGCCATTGTTTCTTTTTCTAAATATTTTCTGTTTGACACAATAACAATATTTAGCAGGTTGAAATTTATATATCTACTGTAAAAGTGACCATGTGATAATATCTGAATATTGTAATTACAATGGAGGGTGAACTGTTGGGTCTACAGGCCATACACTAATAAACCCGAATGATAGAACACTAATAATTAACATCTACTAACCGGAATTGATATTTAACAGGAAGAACTGTTGAGAATGAAGTCAAATGGTAACCACGTTGACCCAGGAACGGGCTATTCAACAGCTTGGAACGCTCGAAGAAGCTTAAATATTTTGAAAAATAGCTTAAGTCGTCATCCAATGGTGTTGCCTCGCATGGATGATGATAATGATGAAGAAATGGAAATAGTTGAGGAAGCAGAACAAACGATTTTAGCAGCCACTGAGGCATGCGAAATCATGGAATCAGGTAGACATTAAATCTTGAAAATGATAACTTCTTAAGCTAAACTCGTCTACAAACAGTTGACCACCAAATCTTTTACACTGACCCTACAGATGCAAATAATCAAAAAAGCTTGATCCATTCATTAGATGATAAAACGTGTGATCAGGATTCTTCAAAGAAGTTGGAGGACGGTGGGACCCCTAGCCTAACCATAGCCCCATCTGAAGCAACCCTGGTTCTGGAATCTCCCACTCCAAGCGTTACACCACGAATTATTAAAAGCAGTAGAAAAAGTTTAAGGAATTCCTCCACTTTGACTTCTTCTCCGGAAACTAACCGTTTGGCTGCCAGCTTAATAAACGGGCTTGAAATACTTGACAAACATAGAAAAAGTCCTATTTTGGGCCGTTCATCATTCAGATTTCCATATAAGTCTGTTGCATATGAACCAAAGCCAGTTAAAAAAGAGATCGGCGTGCAAACAATTTCTCTAGAGAACGAGTTTTTTTGCAGCAAATGCAAGGGTAAAAGTTTGGAAGAAGTAAAAGATGCAAATGATGATTTGAGTCTACAGTTGGTTCCTGTTGATTATGCGCTGTCGGATGATAATGTATCAAAGCAGATTGTTATTCCAAAAGTATGATTTTAACATAAAAAAAGCTGTTTGGATTTAATTTCTTTTTGTTTTTGGTCTTGTTAATGTTTTAACATTCTTGCAGGCGGCAGAAAAGGTTCTTGCTGGATCCATAAGGCGAGAAATGGCTTTGGAGGAGTTTTGCACCAGACAAAATGCGGAAATCATGCAACTGAATCGTTTGGTATGTTGGTTTTGATTGTTTTATTGTTTTATGCTATCATGAGATGATGCAAAAACCCTTTCAACCACTTTCATTCCACTACAGGTACAACAATACCAACATGAAAGGGAGTGCAATTCAGTTATTGGGCAATTGCAGGAAGATAAAATTGCCCGCCTTGAGAACCTCATGGATGGAGTATTATCAACAGAGGAGTTTGTAGACGAAGAATTGAGATCTTTAGCAAATAAGCATGAGGTATACATTCTATATTCCAGTTATATTATTTTGACAATTTTATTTATTGCTAAAACAAAGTGGTATATTAATCTAAGCATGTAAGTAAAGTGATTTAGAAGGTTGTGTTCATAGAATATGTACTTCAAGCAAATATCAACCCGTTTGACCCGTCTCTCACTTTGCCATTTTTTTGTTTAACAATATTTTTTAAGGTTAAATGTAATCGAAAATAGACCCATTCATAAGTATAGGCATTCCTATTCTTCAATTACATTCAAGTTTTTACCATCTCATCTTTCTAGGTGATATATTGAGATGACCTGGTTAAGTAACAGGTTAGTTGGGTTGACACGCAAAAGCTTTATTGAATTTTTTAAGTACTCAATAAACTGATACGGTAATTGTGATTACTAAAACAGAAGTATTAATTTTATAATTATTTATTGAATTAAGTGATTTTAGAAGGTTTTATGCATAAAAATACACTTCATGCAACTTTCAACCTGTGTGACTCGTTTCCCATTTGGCTTTTTTTTTTTGTATGACCCATTTTGCCATTTATTCAATTTTCATATTTAACCCATTCAATCCATTCGAGATAATACTCGATCCGAGTTGACTCGTTTATAAGTAAATGAGGTAATCTTTTGTGCTTTTGTTTCTACATGCAATACAGATTCTAAAGGAAAAATATGAGAACCATCCTGAAATTTTAAAGAAAGGAATCGAGTTAAAAAATGTTCAAGACGAATTGGAGCGTTACAAGAACTTTTTTGATATGGGAGAGAGAGATGTGTTGATTGAGGAAGTTCAAGATTTAAGAAGTCAACTTCAATTGTACATTGACTGTACACCAAAGTTGACCAAAAAAGAAAGTCCACTTTTGCAAATAACTAATGGAGAGTCAACTTTTGAGAGTGCTGAACAGATACTTGAATCCGAAAGAATCAGATTCAGTGAAACCGAAAGCAAATGGAATTCACTTATAGAAGAACTGAAATCTGAACTTCAAGAAAGCCATTTGCTTGCTGAAAAACAAAGGCGTGATCTTGATTATGAAAGAAAATGTTCAGAAGAACTGAAGGAAGCCTTGCAAATGGCTTTGGAGAATCACGCACGGATGCTCGAGCAGTATGTTGATTTGGAAGAAAAGCATACGGACTTGCTTATAAGTAAAAGGAAAATTCAAGATTCTATTGAAGATGTTAAGAAAGCGGCTGTTAAGGCGGGAGTTAGAGGTGCAGAATCTAGATTCATCAATGCTCTTGCTACTGAGATCTCAACCTTAAAAGTTGAAAGAGAAAAGGAGAAACGAAGATATAGAGATGAAATTAAAGGGCTTCAAGAACAGTTAAATGACACTTCTGAAGCTGTACAGGCTGCTGGTGAGTTGATTGTTCGACTCAGAGATGCAGAAGAAGCTGTCGCTCTTGCACAGGTCAGATTCTTGTTTTTGCTAATTAACACATACATTTCATATGAATCATAGGTAATAATAATGCTTTGTAGTTATTTATGTTAACTAATAGCTCTTATACTCTTTACTGAAATGATAGAAGGTTGTATAAAAATAAATAATATCACTGTGATTTGGGAGTTTGAGAGCATATAGATTTGGCAAGATAGACATGTGGCACGGGTTTGGGTTAAAACTGGTGATATGGGGTCGGGTTGACCGGATAACACTCTTTAAGTCCGTTTTATTGAATTTTTTTTCAATGTTTATAACTTAACTATTATTAAAAAAAACGATATTGTTGCAACAACAGTATATCTTTGACTAAAACAATTTTGGGCGTTGTATGCATTAAAATGGACTTTTAACTAGTGCTGACCTGTTTCATCCGTTCGTCCTTTTCGCCTTTTACTTTAATTTGACTCGTTTGAGATAGAACACAAACGAGGTTGACACATGTATAAGTAAATGGGCCAAAACACGTTTTAAATTTTCAATAATTAACCAGTGTACCAAATATGATAAAAAATATATATTGTTTTATTAGTTATATGATTATACGAATAACATGATTTAGGAGGTGTTATGCGTTGGAAATACATTTTGGGCTATATTCAACCGGTTTGACCCGTTTAGTTTTTTTTTTTCATTTGGCTTTCTGTGGATATAGCATAACCTGGACTAATGCATTCTAGTCAAATTGAATTGTTTTAAGATTTAGCAACTTATAATGTTTCTTATTTCTTTAATGCAGGCACGGGCTATGGAGGCTGAACAAGAAACTGAAAATGCTTTCAAACAGATTGAAAGACTGAAGAAAAAGCAAAAGACTGAAGCATCGCCATCAACTCCTGTTTATGACATGCCAATATACGATACAGGGTCAAACTTCACAGTTGACCATCAACCCAAAGAGGAATACGAACAGTACTTTAATCTGGATAAAGAACCCACTTCCTGGTTCTCCGGAAAAGACACATGCAACATTTAGGTACCAAACTTTCGTCTCAAAATTTGTTTGTACTTATATAAAGTTCTTGTTATAGAAATGTAATATTTCCAGTTCACCTTCACAAACAATCTTTAGCCAATATGTATGATGATAATATTTTGTTCGAAATATAGATAGGGTATGTAGGGCCCTATTCATAGAGAGACAAATGATCTTTCGGATTCATGTTTAGATAATGTAAGTTTCAGAATCTTAGATTCTTTATTTTCTTTGGCCTTAAGTGTCAACTGGATAGAGGGAAATCTTCAAGTAGATCATGTCTATTACTTATTAATATTATTATTAGTTTATTACACTTATTAAATAATATATAGATATTAGTATTATTATTTTAAAAAAATAAGCATAGACAGGGAGTTCACAAGTACCATTTTAGTAGCCCCCCTGAATCCTGTTGTGTGGTGAGTCTACTTCATGTCAGTAGAGACCATTAAACAAGTAGCTTATGGCATTGTCTTCTTTGATATGTATATCTCCCCTACTTATGGACCACTAAGGGTATATATGTAATAAAGGAAAAAACCAAGTAGATAGCAATCTTGGCCTTACAATATCTTATAAAGATAGATAATCGTTTATGATATTTTATTTGTACAAAGATAGGGATTTATAAACGATTATCAAGACACAGAATGGGCCATGATCGCGATATCAGGCCGGTTGTCCTACAAGCTCCTTTTGTCCAGTTTTTACATATATTATTGCTTTCTGGTTGAGCTTTGAGAAAGGTGTGATACATATACAATATTTTTACGAGAGCTCGAGCTTGGTTAGTTTCAACTCTCGGCTCGTGAGTTGTTTTTTCAAGCTCGAACTCTGCCCGGGCTCAGCTCGTTTATTACTTATAAATTAATTTTTATCTATTTTTAATTATTTTATATATTTTGAGAAAACCTTAAACGAGCCTAAGGTTGGCTCGAGCTCAGTGTGAAGTTAATACGTACAATTCCAAAGGTGGTAAAACTTAAAAATACACGAGGCCCGTTAAGGCCTGACGAGCCTGAACGAGATTCCCATGCAAGGCTCGAGCTTGGGCTCGATAACTAAACAAACTTGTTTGAGGCTCAGGCTCGAATGATCTCATCTCCTTTTGAGCTTTTTGTCAATATGAGCTCGGGTAGCTCGCGAGTGGTTTGACTCGTTTGTTGTGCCTTTGGTTTTTAGTTATCTTTTTATTTGACCTTGAGTGAATGGGTTAAAATTGCCTCCTCTATGTCTAGGCTGTTATTTTGGACCAAGTATGATTTGTAATCTTTATAATTTAGCAATTTGCCTAGATTCATAGTTAGGATATTTATTATATCTTAATCTTATGAACTTGAATTGCATAAAGATAGAGAAAGTTGGCCCTGTTTATATGAAAAACTTTAGGGACATAAAGTATGCAAGTTAATTCTGACAGAAGGACCATCTTTGGGCATTATAATCAAATTAGTGACAGTTTTTTTGGTAGTTGAACTGTTACTATAGAACATTTACTCAAATTAGTAATTATTTACAAGTTACTCCATTGGTTCATCCAACTATATATAATTAGATGATACCAACCCATTAAAAGGATTGGAAGAAAGAAAGATACATAAAGTAAGAAACAAAGAGTGTGATTTATGAATATGTAACTGGTGACAGCCTGGTTATTGGCCCATCTTCCTTAATCATAATTGCACCAAAACAAACATCTCCCATCAACGTCCCCTCTTTAACTATATTAATAATATTAATGGGATTATTACTAGTCTTGTTAGTTATTATTATTATTATGTACTACTAAGTATTCACTTTAACATCATTATAAATGATATTTGACTAAGTTATATGGTTAGCGATTTAGCGGTGGCAATGAGTTCATTATACTATTGATGTATTGATTATAATCATAAAAACTCTAACGACATGTTTGTCTAATTGTCTCTTATTATATAATATGTTGATGAGAATCATGAGATAGTGATCATTTGAATAAATTTTGATACCTTTTTAAATTTACATGTTTAATTTGCTAGAGATATAATATATAACTCAGATCTATCCATTTTTTTAAAAAGGATTTAGAACATTACATGCAAGTCACAAACATATATAAATCATCTTTTCTCCTTGAACTTTAACCAAGTAAAAGTGATGCTTACTTTATTTTTATGGTAAAAGAAAGGTCCACTTTTTAACCAAGCATTGCCTTTTAGGTTGAGAAAATGTTTTAAGAAAACATCTTGTTGAAAAAAAGTTACTAAATCGAATAATGAGTAGTAACATATAACAATCTATAGTCTAAACCAAATATTATGAATACTTTACACCATATCAGATCTAACGTAAAAAACCGTACTCTAAAGTCTAAACCAAATATTATGAAACCCCAATGTATGCACCCGTATATCATGGTGTATTTTTATTTAAGTGTTATATTTACAAAACTAAAATAATTTCTTTAATAAAAGGTTTTAAATAATTTTTATATACCAACTCAATGTGCTAAAGATAAATAAACCCTGGTTATGCAATACTACTATTAGCATTTATCAAAAGTTGCTTGCCCAATATAATGTTGTATCTGGATTTTATTTATATTTTCTTTCAAATGCCTTTTTTATTATTTTTGTTATTGACTATTTAATGTTCTCTTTTTATAGATATAAAACTTTGGGTTAATCAATGGGAAGGTGACTGAAATCTAATGACAAGTTTGGTAACACTTACTATTTGCATCAAGTTATGATCTTCCAAAAACAATGTAAAGTCAATGTCAATGTTCACATAAGCTGGCTCAACCACTATTTGGTGGATAATAACTAAGAGGGACCAACCCCAATTCCATTATTCACAAGAACCCTTATTCCTAATTACATTCCCTTGTAACATACTTCAACACTCCACTATGACCAAATCCAAATATGACAGGCTCTAGTGATATGCACATCATGCAATGCAAGTTGTACAATGTTTTAAAATATAACATTTTAGAAATGTGTGCTTGTTTGGAAAATGGAAACCTTGTGTAAAAGGGTAAATGATTGGGTAGGTTTGTAATAGTTGATTGGGCTTTTTGTTGTTAACAATCATCATGAATTGCCATAAATTGCCTTGGAATGTACTTTACATTTACAATAATGCTACAAACTTTTAGGTACAATGTCTAAAGGTTACGTGATAGTACATGTTTTTGTTCATTTATTTTTATATCTATTCAAAATCAAATGTCTTTTTCATTCATTTTGTTTACAGCTAGAATGAAAACTCTCATATAAATCAATATTAATATTGTTACATATTTAGAAATTAGACCACCATTAACAATGATGTTACAATGTTTTATAAACACAAAACTACTAAGGGATTTTTTGGTTTCATAAATATTTTTAGTAAAGCCGGTGGAATAATAATTTCTCTAGAAATGGTGTATTATTAAACTTTTTTTCTAGAACTTATTAATAATAGTCTATTCTTTTATTTATATTTCTAAGTTATTTATATAAGAGTATAATATTATGTGGTCTGTCATCATCTATGTGAGGGTTACATTCTTTGAAAAATTACTAGCCATATAAATAAAATGATATAACAACACTTTGGGTTTTATATATAACATATAAAAACATATATTTATATAAGTTGTATATTGTATACTTTCTTTTTAATGTAAGCTGAAAAACTAAAGCCTAAAAGGTGAGTATGGGTCAGGATAAGGCACATACACATGTAGGCCCACCTTTATTTATATCTCTAGTCTTTGACGTATTGCATTGATACTTTTGTTGTAATCCAGAAAAATATTCAAGACCAAATTTCTTGAGTTAACATCAAAATTTGAAAAGCATTAATGATATACATATATATATACAATATAATGACAACCACAACATGTCTGTTTATATATATATATATATATATATATATATATATATATAGGATGAGTATCATTACAGAACTGTTAAATTGTTTAAGAACTTGAAGGAGTCTTTGAAAACTAACGTTTTTTGTAAAAAAAATTTGTATGTTAATGGTATTTGAGTGTAGCTTTATCATTTTGTATATCTATACTTACGAGTTCAGTTTTTAAAATTAGTTTTTATAAATATCTATGTTTTGTTTTACACTTATGTAAATTTGTTAGTATATTAATTTTACACATATGTAAACTTGTGATTAATATATGTAATCAAAATTTTTTATATAAAATATGATAAAACTACTCTTAAATAATGTTAATATATAAAAAAAATTAAAAAACATGTTTGGTTGTATAGAGTTCCTAATAGTTCTTAATTTTTTTAGAGTTCTTAAATGATACTAACCCTATATATATATATATATATATATATATATATATATACAAATATAATATTTTTTATCTATGCGATCATGAAAAACGTAAACAAATTCTTCACATTTATTTTATATTGGTGAACAATCACAATGTCATTTCGAAAATAATCATATGATACACCCAAAAGTACCATTACCCACTTTTGGGTACATTGTATGTTATAGGGTGTACAAGAAACCAAAAAACCATTTCGAAACTGAAAAAATCGAAACGAAACTGACGGTTTGGTTTTATGTTTTTATAAAAACCGAACTAACGGTTCAGTTTTGATTTTCCATGTAATAAAAATCCGAAAAAATCGAACCGAATTCCTAAATTTTAATTTAAATTATTATTTTAAGTAATTTATAAGAATTTAATAAATATGTAACTCGTATATTTTTGGTCAAATATATAATAGTCTATTAGTTAACAATGAACAAAATTATTTATACTTAAATTAATTATTTTTTGCTACTTTTTTTTTAGCCTCAAATTTTCAAGCTCAAATGAAAAAAACCGAAAAAACCGAAACTAAAATGAAAACCGAAAAAGCGAAACCAAAATAACCGAAATCGAACGGTTTCAAAAAATCCAAAAACCGAAGTTTTGGTTTTCGGTTTGGTTTTAGCCTAAACTGGCACCGAACCACACCACGCACACCCCTAACCATTTGAAGCATATAATTTTAGCACGCGATCATAAAATACGTGTAAAGTTTAATGTGAAATTTTTATATACTGTGAAAAGTTTTTTGTATATCAACATTTTTTAAATGCATACCAAACTATATGTGTATATTACAACTTATTATTGTAGACATCAATCCCTCTTATTAATCAAAATTAAATGGACTTATGTATGTCATGTCCCCACAAACAACTGTTCTACAATCTAACAAGAAAATTTAAACATATAATCTTGCCACAAATTACGCAAACCGCAATCAAATGTTTCAAGAATTCGAAATAGTTTAGTTATTTATACGTATCGTATATGTTGTCGTTTGATATTATCGTATATGTATTATACTGTACTATACAATTTATTACAACCCTAAATATATATCAAGTTATACAAAGTCTAAGATAAGCATTATATTTTAAATGTAACATCATCTTTAGTATTGCTAGATGTTTCTTGAAAATAAATTTTCTTGATTATGACACTTCTCAACAGTTAAAATCACCATAAAAAGTAAGAAAAGAAAAAAAATCTTTTATTTTTCAGAAAGTTAAAGCAATAACCATAGTGCAAAAATCTTTAGAGCAATCTTGATAACACCTAAAAGTTTCTTGAAAAGACTAGAGACCTAACAAACATATTGTTTGTGTCAATTTTATTTGTTAAAATTTAAAAATCTAGTAGTCAATATATATCATATGTTTTTGTGTTTGTTTTATCCGTTGTTGATAATGTATTCAAGTAGTTTCATGTCAAGTTATTGACTACAAGTTTTGGGATATCGAATGGAGATATAAGCAATCGAGTACCCAAATTTTACTAATGATCAGTAGTTTGTTTTGTGAGACGGTAAAAAGAGGCTAAAACAACTCGACAAGTAACATATATCTGACGGTTTAGAGTAATAAAGTCGTATAAGTAAAAGCAAACAAACAAAAGTTGAAAATGAATCAAGAAACTCGATTTAAATTTATCAATATGGTAAGAATAATATGAAGAAAAAAAGATTGAAGTAAAAAAGCTTTCTTTTTTCTATCATCAACCCCTACAACATTTTCCTTACCATGTTACAACATATTACTAGCAACTAACTTTATAAGGTTCCATAACCCCTCGGCCACCGCCAGCCAACACCGCCACCGGATTCTTGAAATTAGTCTAGAATTATACCAACAATGTGTCTTCTATATCTCTCTCTCTATACATAAATCCATCATATTTGTATAGTGATCAAGTATTATAGCTCAACTTTCATCTGACCTGTAAAAATGTTCAAACGTAAGAAAATCTTGACTTTTTAACTCACAAGAAGTCAAACTTTAAAAAAAGTTAACTCACCGTGAAAGGCGCCTTGTGGCTGATCCTGGCTTATTGCCATCTTTACAATACTTTGAAGGTCATTTTCCCAAAATGTTGAAGCCTAAATTTTTATGTAACAAGAATTCTTAATACAAATCTTGACATATATTTTAGTAACTAAAAATTTAATTTAATTTACCTCACCAAAACCATCAATGTGAGATGGCTTCATGGTCGCCATTAACGGGTTCATGGAAAACGGATTCTCGGGTCCATCAAGGACCATACCATTTATTTGGGATTGGAATCCGTATGGGAGTGGTTGCACCGAGGCATCAAAAGGGTTCACATTGTCAGGCATAGAAACCATAGGCCGAAACATCTGAAAATTTGCACACAAAATTACTCCCAAATTATCAAATACGGAAGTGAATGGTGTTTGGACGTGAGTTTAAATAACAGGTTATCTGATAACATGTTAAAAAATCCACGTCCAAAAACCCCCCTCGGATTCAATAAAAACGAGTTAGAAAAGCTTACATCTTTAGATAAAAGTGCTTCCATACTCACATCCATCCTTGGATTAACATGGGCCAATTTCATAGACAAGAACTAAAAAAAAAAAAAACCATTAGAAACAAATCAATATATTTTTATTTAAACTATGATAATTTAGTACTAAATCAATCTTAATTACCTCAACTTGTCTCTGCAATGACTGTACATAGTTTATAATCTCATCAAGCATAACAGCTTTTCCTGTGACCTATAAAATCAAGATTACAACCTTAATATCCAAATGCTTCATCTTTTACTTCAAAATGTGCATAAAAGTAATAAAAATTGAAACTTTCTTTTACCTTGTTACAACCCGGAACAAGATCTTGAAGAAACTTCATCCGTTCACTAATTTTCTCTCGTCTCACCTAAATTTTTCCAAAAAAAAAAAGTAAATATAAATAAAGAAATGTGAGTTAATTTTGTAATAATCGCGTCGCCGCGTCTCCTAAGACTCATGCGCTACAACATTTTGGCGAGATAAAAACTAACTGATCCCCCCCTCTCTCTCATCCACATCAGATAGCCGTAATAATAATAACAATAATATTTTAATAATAATAATTTTGTTTTCCATAAAGACAACGCTCTTTTATTTACTATGACTCGAACGCAGTTCCTTTGAACATCTAAGAGACTTTGTTTCTGTCATCAGCATCAACTCGGGACTAATAATAATAATATTAATCTTGTTAATGTTGGAAAAGATTGCTTACTCTTTCTGCAAGACTATGGCTGTCAGTGGCCTGACCTCTTCTGGCTCTAACATGAATGTAATCTTTTGGTGCTTCTTCTGTTGACTTTTCATTCCTCTTTTTATCTTCATTTGACTTGCTTCTTTTTGCATCTGATTCCTCTTTTTCTGCCTCTGCCACAACCTGCAAACACGAGATTTACTTCAAATTTCAACACTCTGTCAACAAGTACAAAAATATATTACTAGTAAAATGACCAAACTAACCTTGTCATCTTTAGAAGTTGTTGTACTTGTTTGTGTTTCTTTTCCTTTTCCTTTAGGAATCACCTTTCTCTTTCTTCCATTATTATTATTATTATTATTATCCTGTCCTTTCATTCCGGTTCCGGTTTCAGTGTCGGATACAGATGGTTCCTCTTTATTTTCTTCTGGGAATCCGACACCGAAACTCAAGAACCTTGCTGCTCTGTCAGCAAATCCAGGATCAGTCCTGAATGGGAACTGGTGATTCCCTGGAACTGAAAGATTAGCCTTTGGAGGTGAATTCAATGGAGTATTGTAACAAGAATTGGTAGCACTTGTGTCAGTGGAATTGCATATTCCACCAAGTCTACCAATCAATTCCCGGAGCACAATGCTGTCAGCTGCTGCTCCGGGAATTGAAACTCCGGAACTGGAATTGGAATTGGAATTCAAAACAGACTCAAAAACATCTCTTTGGTCCATTGAATTCTCACAATTTGAGTTGAAAAATGAACCTTGAATTCCAGTTCCAAAGACTGAATTCCAGTGTTGAGGGAATTCAATTCCAGTTCCAGTTCCAGTTCCGGTGTTGGTGAAAACTTGATCTTCTTCCATAATTATTAAAAGGGTATGCAGTTTCTTGCAAATCTTGAAATGGGTGTGTGTTAGTTTTGAGGGATGGAGTAAGAAAGATTGGAACTTTGGGAGAATTGATAAGTCTTTTCTGATTCTTGGAATTTAAAGTATGTGAAAGATAGAGTGTGTGAGAGAGGGTGTTTGTAAGTGTGTGTGGGAGGGCAGTTGTGAGTTGAAGATAGGTGATAAATAATAATAATAATAATAATAATAATAATAATAATAATAATAATAATAACAATAATAATAATAATAATAGATAGAGATGGGAAAGCGAAAGTGAGTTACACAAATATGATATAAAAAATATATACATATGACATAATATTTTAATAATAGATAATATCATAATAAATGTTTGGGAAGTTGGTCTAGTAGTAAGAAGTCTATTCTTTTTAAGTAGAGACGTAAGTTTGATTTTTATTTAGGCTAGTCTGAATTTAATAGGGGGCAAGGGTTTACGGAATTTATATGGCTTCTGCTTATTAGGGGCATATGGTTTCACGACGGTCGAGGAGTTGACGTTGGACATATCCTGAAAGGATGGGTTTACACGTGATAATCTATGTCGTTCAAAGAAATTATATGATAGAATAAATAAAAATAGTATAATGTATATTTATGATAAAAGTAAATATTAAACATATATACATATATAATTACACATATTGATAAAAAAATAAAGAGATTTGGAAAAGGTTAAGCTGTTTAAATCAAATTTAACCAAATTACTTATAATAATTTTTCAATGTGGAATGTGAAAACCCCAAATATTTATGTGATGCATGACAATGTTTGAAAGAGTGCCTTTTATTATACTTAGTAATAAAACATTTAATATTAAAGCAAAATACAACGTCAATTACAGATGAGAAAATATATATATATATATATATATTCATTAAGGAACTATGTTCATGCAATAAAAATAACCATATAATAAAGTGATTAGTATATAAGAATAATTGATTGATATAGAGCAACTAAAAGACTATTTAATAAAAAGTCATAATGCGCCTCACGGCCTCAGTTTCAAAAGGTTAAAAGGTAAAGCGTGTGCTAGCTACTACTACTAGTCATATTATTATTAGGAGTAAGTTTTATTATACAACATTCATTTATAAACAGTAAATTCTCATATACATTTATAAAGTATGAGTATAAATTATCCCTTTCTTTTAGTTAACTACAAACTAGAATATTTGTATACTACACCATTTTCTTAAACTAGTTTCATGTCTAAAGATTGAACCTGAAACTTTCCATCAAGCGACATAACTATCGTTTATATAATTTTTTATTTTTTATTATTATTTGAAAGGCTACTTCCTTATGTTTAGGCTATTGCATTCTTCAAATTAAAGAACTCCGTTATCTCCACTCTGTCCATATATACTATGTTGTCTTAATCGAGCTCACTTCAAAGTTTGGCTTGGGCATTCATTATAAAAACCTCACCGCCGGTTGTCACATATACAATGGTGTTTGGGACTGGGAGTATAGTGGAAGAAAAGTAATTTTCTTGTTCTTATGTTCTTTTCTTGATAAAAAAAGGTAAAAGAAAACAATAGTGGAGACAAAGGGGATAGAAACAAATCTAAAACGGTTAAAAAACAAGAGGAAAAGAGAATCTAGAGGAGTTGTAGATGTTTAGAAACTAATGCATTATTTTGTCATTTTATAACCTGATTAAATACTAATACGTACTTTTTCTTAAGACCATGTGTAGTGATTGTAATGAGAGACACTAAATCGGCAATGTTCCACCCTTGAAATTGTGATATCATTGCCATGTGGACCTTGCGTCATCTCAGCTATCCTGTTACAACCCATGATTACTAAAATCGAAACAATGAACGCCTTTCACCCCTACTTCTGAACCGTGTTAACATTTTGGCCACCAACTGACCAACATAGTAACAACAGTGTAGCTTTTAACCCTATAACTTTGTTCCAAAGTGTTAATATGATATCACCAAATAAACAATAAAAGTTACCTTTGTAATTTATAAAAGACCAATCAAAAACTCTAAAGATGTGTATTTGTGACTTGTGAGCAACTTAACCTAAGGGTGATTTTTTAAATAGTGTAAAAATATATACCGAGAATAATTCACTTTATTTATTTTATATTGCTTTACAATTTGTCTCTAGACATAGGAAAATAAAGAAGTAAACTGAAATTAAAAAGAGGCCTATGGATCTTAAGGTGGCATTAATCATTGAAGTAGACCCTAAACAATATTTGACCCAATAATTAACCCCCCCTTAAACAAAGTTTATTATTAAAATTATTGCAGTTTGTCAGACCGCACGAATTACTAACAACTATTAACAACAGTATTTTATTTTTTTAAAATAAATTTTCTACGTAGTATATTCTTTATATACTAACAAGATTAATTGTTAACAGTACATGACACTCGCTTATGTAGTTAAAAAAACAACAAAAGTAGTAACTTAAATACAAGTTATTAAAAGTTACGGTCTCTAGTGGTTATGAGTTTGCATGTTTTAGAAAGCCGGTAGGGCAACCAAGAGAGGAGACACGTGTCAACGACATGTTGGTTATCATCATTTTTACCTAGTTTTCTCAAAACCTTGTAATTTATTTGGGTGTCCATTAGCTCCTAACCAAACGATGACAATGACGGTTTTTTGTTTAATGTCGAATTGATTAATTCAACAAGTTTTCAAAACACTGCTCAAATACTTATAAAACATACATCAAATTATCCAGTAACCACTAAACAAGTTCAGAAGCCCCATGTATTATAAAAAAGTGGGTAAACCGGGACATGATGATCGTCTTTGAAACTGGTTTTCGAGTTTGTTAGATTGTGTTTCAACTATACTAAAGTGAATCTTCAGACATGTCACATTGTACCAGCATGTACATTTACCTAAACACTCTAAATCGATATACATATAGTTGTTAGGACTATACATCAAATTGAAAAACTCGTTATAAAATCCGTGTTCAAGTTAGAGAATAGTTTCTTCATGTCAAGCAATATTCGAATGTGTCAAAATCTAGGAACGAATCAAATGTTTTGGAAATAGTACGTGGATGGTGGATATATATGTCTCAAATCATGGGCTATTGAGGGTTCATTTGGGCTACCCAGCCCGTTTTAAGAGAAAGCAACCGTAACATGTTCTCATGTTTGGGTTTATTTAGGCCCATTTTCTTGTAGTGAATTTTAAGTTTGGAGTTTGTACTTCGAAGTTCGAAGGATCTATGTATGGGCCATGAAGTGTTCAACTTCATAATCTTCATTAGCTAACTTTTCATGTTTTCATCAGTTTTTAAACATAAACAAGTATATAGTAAAAGTTAATTAATAAAAAAATAAATTATAATAAAATATTATTAAAATAAATAGTAAAATGAATAGTGTTTTTTTGAGGGGAAAAAAATCTCCTTTTTTAATATATATAATAATGAAATTTACTTCGTCTTTACTTTTTTTTAATTACACCATTAAATTGAATAGTCAGTTTCCGTTAAGTTCGGTTCATTGTCTAATTCATTTTTCTTTTCTTTTGCTCCAATTGAAAATTGTTCGCTTATGTGTTCCAAGCTCAATCATGAACTATTGAATCTAAAACATGCCCGTTTCAAGTTTGGCTATGGCGTTGCAACTTCCAAGCTATGTTATAAATTTATAATAACAGTTCCAACAAAAAAATAAATACTCAAAACTAGAAATTGAGGCATAAAAGATGAACATAAAAGTATAAAGTATAAAAATTTGTAAAATACATGCATGTTCGATTCAATTTCGGTTAAAGTCTATAAACAAGGACACATTAGCTATAACCGTAACCATCATTAACGGTTTGGTCTTCGGGTTATGTTTTGGTTTTTGCTCACCATAGATCAAGTTAAAAATAAATAAAATCCATATTATTATTATTATTATTATTATTATTATTAAGTAAGTTATGATGAGATAGACGACAATCTGTGGGCATGAGCATGACACGACGACACAAACCTATTATCCCATGAAACACAAAACAATACTAACAGTTATGTGGTATTTTGTATGCTCTATCTCAATCTTCATATCCTTTAAAACATAACACTGCACTTCTTCCGTCACCGGAATATGCAACTCTCCGCCGCCACGTCAGCAGCAGCAGCATCGCCTCGTATCGCTTTTATCTCTCACCTACTCGCCACCGATGCTTCACCATTGAAATGGAACAACTCTTATAATAATAATAATAATATGTTCATTTGTCGAAGCTCATTAACTCCTCCAAACCCACCTCCTAATAATAATAATAATAAGGTTTCTGATGCGGTCTCAGCAAAGACGACGACGACGACTCAACAGCTCATTGATCTCATTGACTCCGATCAAGATGTCGTCAGACAAGCTCGGGTAGTTCATTCTCTTTTTACTTATTCACAATGTTTTTCTAAATATTAATTGGTAGTGTAAAATTGCAACTCAAAATGATTTACTATTTACAGTTAACAAGTAATTCCTATAGTTAGGACTTAATTAATTTGCTGCCATTAGGTGTGAACTTAGCCTGGACTCGTGAACATCCCTAATGTGAACTTTAAACGAACACAAACACTTAGTCAGATAAATATTTTGTTCGTTTGAAAAATGAGCATGCCCGGTTAATTTGTTTATGTTCGTTTGTTTAAAATTCACAAACATAAATGAACAAAGATATATGTACATATATGAACAAACATAAACGAACACAAATTTTATGTTAACGTTCATTCATTTATTACATAAACGAACTTCCCGCCAAATAATTCATGAACAGTTCATTCATTGAACGTTTGGCTCGTTTACAGGCCAAAGGGTACTTAATAGAACACATATGAATCAATTACGAGTTAGTTATTAAGTGAAAACTATCTCTAAATAATTACCAAATACACATGTTTGACAAAGTTTTATACAGAATAGGCACTGAGATATATACACAAAAATAGGCATAACCAATACAACAGTTACACATTTCTCTCTTGGGCATCTAGGCACCTCTGGAGCCGTGGCAGACAACAAAAGGTGCCGTCGTTACCTATATATCGACATTTAGGCACCAACGTAGTCCAGTTGCGACACGTGTCCTAATATCATTTTGACAACTTAGTTTTGCTTGATATAATGTGTAGACTCATTTGGTGCCTAGTGGTACCCAAGGGGGTTATGCGTCATTGTTCTATTGGCTATGTCCAATTTGGATAGATATTTGTCAAATATGTCTATTTTGGTAATTTTCTATTTCGTAATTGTTCATTTCAAGTCAAATTAAAAACTATCATTAAGTAGAAACACTCGCTAGTGACATATGATCTTGTGGCGGTACTACGACTGTCAAGAGGTAGCAGACGGTATGGTTATCCTGGGGGAATGCCCAAGCCAAACTCTGAAGCCAGCGTGGGCCCCGGTTAAGTCAACACAGTCTGGCCAGCTCGGGGCAACGGGGCTCTCCAATTTGAAGAGTGCGGTGGCCTAAACACAAAAAATAAAATAAAAAAAATAGTCGCCGTTCTAAAAAAAAGTAACTTTACATGAATAAGAAAACTTGAAGCAACTTTGGTGCATACTTGAAAATTTTGGTTATTATTATTATTATATGAAGTGTTATTTTTCTCTAGTAAGTTGGTATCTAAAACTTAGTTTGTGCAAAGAAGTAGAGATCTGCTGATTGGAAGGCAGCAAGGGCTCATTTAGAGAATGGGATTGTATATCAAGGCAGAGTTGAAGGATCCAATGGTGGCGGTTTACTCATTCGGTTCTATTCTCTTGTGGGCTTTCTTCCATTTCCACAGTTGGGCCCATCACATTCTTGTAAAGGTAAATATTCATTATCACTAGTTATATAACTCTAGTCATGTTACAACCACAATACATAGGGCTGCACACAAACCGAACTGAACATGATTACATGACCTTGCGCATGTTCCGCCGTTAAGTTTTTATCAGACAAATAGACAGAATTTCTTGTTGGTGTTTCTTCATTAAGAAAATGAACTTGTTTGTGAACGGTTCATGAACATAAACTATGTTTTTTTTATTTAGTTAACCGAGAATGGTCAGTGTCAACGGTTCGGTCCTGCTACCAAGTTTGTGTTTTTTTTTTAATTTTTTTAACAATTTTGTTATTTTATTGGACAAACAGACAGAATTCTTGTTTGTGTGTTTTTTTATTTTTTATTTTTTTAACAATTTTATTATTTTATCTGACAAACAGACAGAATTTCTTGTTTTGTTTTTTTTAAATTTTTTTTAACAATTTTATTATTTTATCGGACAAACAGACAGAATTTCTTTTTTGTGTTTTTTTTTTATATTTTTTTTAACAATTTTATTATTTTATCGGACAAACAGACAGAATTTCTTGTTTGTGTTTTTTTTTAAATTTTTTGTAACAATTTTATTATTTTATCGGACAAACAGACAAAATTTATTGTTTGTGTTTGTTCATTAAGAAAATGAACTTGTTTGTGAACGGTTAACGAATAGAAACAATATTTTATTTGATTTGGTTAACTGATAATGGCTAGTGTCAACGTTTCGGTCCTGCTACCAAGTTTGTGTCTTTTTAAAAAAATAATTTTTTTAACAATTTTATATGTTAATATACTTATAAATGGATTACATAATAGTCGTGTATATATTTGTGTTTATAGTTGATAAGTATGCTTAAATGTATATGATAAGATTTAAAAAGTCATTAAAAAGTATTAATAACCTTTAATGAACAAACATTAAGATATCATACATAAACGAACTTGATGGTAAATCATGCAGAGCCAGACAAAAGCATTCAAGAGATAGCGAAAGCGCTAATTGGTTCTCTCATTTCCGTTAAGGTGCCAAAATGAAAATTTTGTTTTAACTTAAGATTATTATACATAAAGAAAAATAATAACTGATGTTAAATATGAATGGTTAGGTGATTCACGCAGAAGAGGAGAAACGTAAATTAATATTCTCTGAAAAAGAAGCGGTTTGGTCAAAGTATTCGAACACGGTCAAAATAGGAAATATTTACGAAGCAAAAGTTGGGTCAGTTGAAGACTATGGCGCCTTTGCTCATTTGCGGTTCCCAGATGGTAAAAGTTTTGGGGTCAAAGTGTATACGTCACATGGTCAAAGTCAAAGTCAAAGTCAAAGTTTGTAGTTTATATTGATGCATCAGGAACTCGTTGCAGGTTTGTATCATCTTACTGGACTGGTACATGTGTCCGAGGTGTCGTGGGACTTGGTTCAAGACGTGAGAGATATATTAAACGAGGGGGATGACGTAAAGGTCAAAGTCATCGGTGTCGACAGGTGACAGTTTTTTTTATTATTATTATTTTTATTTTTATTATTATTATTATTATTTTTATTATTATTATTTTTATTATTATTATTATTATTACTATTATTATTATAATACATGACAACTCTAAATATGATTTTTTTCGTGTCACGTCACAAACGCGACCCGTAAATTAATAATATGCAGGAATAAGTCAAGAATTACATTGTCAATAAAGCAACTAGAGGAAGATCCACTACTTGAAACTTTAGAGAAAGTCATTCCACAGGTATAGTTTTTTTTTCCTTCATATTTTAAGTTTTTAACACTATGCGTGTTTCAACTAATGATCATAACATATCGTATGCAGGATGGTTCAGCTGGTTCTGGTTTAGACAACACCGATGATTATGTTATTGTGCCACTTCCGGGACTTGAAACAATAGTGGAGGAGCTACAACGAGAAGATGGGTATATAATAAGATTATGTGTTTTAAACTTGGAACATTATATGGTTTTTGACTAATCGGTTTGGTTTACTAAACCAGCATAATTGACATAAAGATAACCCGTCAAGGATTTGAGAAACGAGTGGTGTCACAAGATTTACAACTTTGGTTGTCGAATGTAAGTTGACCTTTTGACTTTTGAACGCGTGTCTGTACGTTTCTTGATCTTGCACTGTTTACAGGCACCACCTAATGAAAATCAGTTCACTCTACTAGCTCGGGCGGGAAGACAGGTATGCGAGCTTATGTACTATGGCTACAATGTTAGGTATCAGTTAGGTTTGTTACGCTACTAACAATAAATCCAAATAATAAAGCTGTAAACGTCAAAACAATATCGGCACTTGTATAGCTTACTTGCACTAAAAAAATTAAACACCAAAATAATAACGGCACTCATATAGCTTATGATACAAAAATATGTATTAAATGCTCAGAATGGTATTAGCACTCGTATAATTATAGCTTATGATACATTTTTTTAACATAATTTAAAAAAACTATACATTATCAGCAGTAAACACAAGAAATAAATTAGTAAATGTCCAAATTTAAAAAAAAAACAATTTTACCTGATGACGCGACATTCCAAGGGGCTGCCATGCAGGGCTGTCTCCGAGAATCATGAATTTTTTTTGGGCCAAACGCAAAAAAAAAAAGAATTTGGGCCTTAAATTAGTTGAGTAATATACATATTTTTTTTCATAAAAATATATATAATTAAAAAAAATCGGGCATATTGGGGTGTCGGGCCAGGGTCGGTCAACCACCCAGCCCTGCCTCACTGCTGCCACGTGGCCCGACGGTATCTTTGCGCTGGCGCCAACACCTCATTTTAATATAATATAACATAATATAATATTTGGACTTGAACTAGATCAGATAAAAGTAGACATATATGCAGTGTTATAAATAACATGTGGCTAAAAATATTATTCAGGTACAAGAAATACAACTGGTAACTTCACTCGATCAAGACGGGATAAAAAGTACGTTACAGAGGGTGCTCGAGCGTGTTCCGTGAGTTGATATTAACTCACTTGATATACATGAATTATTATTACACTTGCCTACTTGTTGTACAGAAATCACATTAAACCTGTAACTATTGTTTTACTTTTACTGATGTATATGTATGTATGTATGTATGTATATGGCTGCATTCATACAGTCATCATCTTTATTCTAAAACAAAAGACTTAATTACAATGGTGAGGTTTAAGCTTTATCCCTGGAAACTGGTTCAAGATTAGGGAGACCGGAAGGCTTGCATTCGATCTCTCGTAGCACGGTCTTGAGCCCGATCCCAGCAGCATTCGCCTTTGGGTGGATTCCGTGGGGTGGTCCTTCCATGTTCGCTCGTTTCTCCCTTTCCTTATCGAAGGAGACGCCATATCGAGTCTCCATATCTGTAAACAATCCGCATAGTCATCAATGAGCATGAATGTAAGATCCGCTTTAATTATAAAAATGTCACCATGATCATGTATAGTGTATTCACCGGTGAAAAATAACGTTTACTTGTATTCACCGATGAATATCATGCAGAGATGACGACGCAGAAGAGGTTAAACTGTTCATGAATAATACAGATGTGACATGTTGGCCATCTTTTAAGATAAAATAGACATTGACTTTTAGCTCACTGCAAAAAAAGTGACAAATAAGCTAAGCTGGCTAAGAAGACAAGGTTTTAGCCGGTACAATTACTTCCTTAGCTGACTTAACTTATTTGACTTTTTCTAATTGACCATTCTTGAAAAAGTTTTTTATATCGGGTTGAAGTCAATGTCTGTTTTGACCTAAAAGGTGGTCAACATGTCCATTTTGACGATTTTTCGTTACTCTTTCTCATTTAAAGCTTGTCAAGCCGAGTTTATGTCTGAATTCGATTTAAAAATCAAACGAACAAATTTGGTTGTCAGTGATACTCATTTGTTTAATAGTATTAGTTTGATTACGAATGAAACAATACCTTTAGCGAGGTTAGGATATAGTTGGCCGTCTCGTGTTAGAGCCATCATAATATGCGGTAACCCAAGCGGCAATTCATCGCCTTTATCCACTTGCCAAAAATGAATCGCCTTCCCATAAGTTTGGACCAACTTATCAAGATCTTGACGTTCAACTGGACCAGGAACACCAGGCATGAAAAGCACACCGCTCTTCACCTCATACTCGTGGCTATGCCAAAGGGGTTTTTCCGAACTTGTCGAGTCATGTCATCGGCATACAAGTGAAACCTTACCAATGTTAATTAACAAAATCACTAATTAACAAAATTATCAATACGCATTCAATTTATTTAAGTCTTCATATTTTATTACATTTACAAATTCAACAAATTCACATTAAAACATTTTTCATATTATGTTTTGTATTAGATATATATGCAATTTTATTTTTTCATAATTTTTTTATAAGTGGACCGGTTTACTATCTAGTCGGGGCCGACCTGCAGGTGGTGCGAGGCTAGGCGACCGTCTAGAGCCTGATTTATATTTAAAATATACATATATATTAAAAAAATATATATATAAACAATCGTATTATCAATAAACTTACTAGTAGAGGTGCTCAAACCGGTTTAAAACTCAAAATAAGAAGGGTTGAAACTGGTTTGGTTTGGTCAACAAAAGTCAAAACCGATTTATAATCGGTAATGTTGGTTTGGGTTGAAACCGGTTTATTGACCAAGTTACGATTTGTTTTGGTTCAGGTTTTGACTGGTTTTGGCCGGTTTCAGTTTAATTAACCTGTTTGGAACAGTTTTGATGAAGAAAATTACAAGTTGGTTCTAAACCTGTAGTTTCAATCAATTCCAAACCGGTTTCTACATAATTGGTTTTAAACTGGTTTGATTTTCAGGTCAATTCGATTAACCGGTTTTTGCCCATCTCTACTTACCATAAATAAAGGAGCGTAAGACGTAAGTCCACAAATTGGGTTATTTTGGGCCCACTAAACTTAAACATCTACACAATTAAATTATCATCAGCCAATAAAACTTAAAACAATTAAATATCATAACACAATTGGATTATTTTGGGTTCACCTTACTTTATCATTTTATTATTATCACAATTATCGTCAATTTTTAGTATTTTTTTTATTTAAATGTATAAATGCCTTTTTTTTAGTTCTTGCTAGGGTAACCCGAAATCTCGGACACATGCATGTTTCCAGTATGTTCTGAAAACATTGATTCAGACTTACACGCAAAAATGTTGATGGATTTTTTTGGTAGGACCGAAAGCTTGGATGGTGGCGGAGGCGGTATCGACCATGGAGGCGGTGACTTTGGTTTTTTCTCCGGGAACGTCAGGAAGGACCGATGCGTGAAACGGGTTCCATTTTGAATAAGATTCAATGGAGCTATGGCGATGTTTGATTTATGAAGTTTTGAAGGTGGTGGAACAAGGTGGAATACAATGTTGTATAAGGTTCGTGTCTTGTGCTTCCTAAAATGGTATAAAAGTACAAATGTTTTCCTGTTTTGATTGCTTCCTTAATGGAGAAATGTACTATGAATGTGACATGTGGAAACTGGCTATATTTATGCTCCAAATATTGTTTTTTTGGTCTTTCATATTAGCATTTTATAAAATTATCTATTACGTTATCAGGTTATTTATCCAATCCTCCTACTTGATTAATGAACAAGTAAAATGATCAATTGGTTCTATTAAATCATTGTGTATGATCATTAAGCGGACTTTAACAATCTCTTAGTAGGAAGTTTTTGAAGAAAATGAGATATTACATAGGGAGTTAATTATACATACAAATGATACATATCGTTTACAATAAAGTGACAGGTAAACGGTCGGTGTCTCAATACATATCATTTGTACGTATCATTTGGTATGTATGTTTACAAAGACAAGGGTATATATACTAATCGGTCGGTGTCTTGATGGTTGAGTGTTATGAGCCTTACGTCCAAAGCTTGATGCAAAACTACTATCGAGCCGATGTCTCACCTGAAGTAGCCTTTCTATTCATATGAAGGTAAATGTAAGGCTATCTACATCTTACATTTCTTAGATCTTACTATAACTTTGATACTTGTGAGATTTATTAAGTACGATGATGATAATATATTTTAAACACTTAGTATCTAAAAGATGCATTAAGTCACACGGCGTGTGAAGGGTCAAGGGAGGGTCACAATCGGAGTCTATGACATGGCAAGAGGATTTTACACGTCGACGGTGAGGGTGGACCCCTTCTTTAACTTTTGTTGACCAATCAAACTAAGAAAATAATTATATATCAGTATGTAATATGTTGTTACATTTTAATTCGTTACTAATATTTCTATATATATTTCGTTATCCTAATGTTAAATAATAACTACATTGTAAGTTTCAAATTTTATATTTATTTAGATTCATTTTTGGGGATAGGAATGAGACCGAAACAGAGCTTCTAGAGTTTGCGGTGGCACACGGCCTAGGTATTTTAAATTCTTATTTTAAGAAAAAAGATTCTCATTTGATCACTTTTAGCAGTGGAGGACGCGACACGCAAATTGACTACCTTTTGATGAGACAAGGAGATCGACGTTGGTGGAAAGACTGTAAAGTCATACCTGGGGAGACAGTTGTGGCTCAACATTGACTGCTGGTGACTAATATAGGCTTTAGAAATAAGCTAATTGCTCGAGAGAAGAAAGGTACACCTAGATTTCGATGGGGAAGCTTGAAGGATGAAAAGCTCCTACTGTTTAGGGATAAACTCATAAGGCAGACATGGGCTAGACTAAATGAGGACTCAACTCATATATGGGAAGTTATGGCGACAAACATTATCCAAGTAGCAAAGGAGACTCTCGGGGTAACAACAGGAAAGGCAGGTGGGCACAAGGAGTCTTGGTGGTGGAATGAGGCCGTACAAAACAAGATAAGGGACAAACAAAGATGTTTTAGGGAGCTTATGAGGTGCACGAATGAGGAGGAACGAGTGGAATTGAGGGAGCCCTACAAAACGGCCAAGAGAGAGACGAAGAAGGCAGTGGCGGAAGCAAAGAACGCGACGTATAAACGGATGTATGAAAGTTTAGAAACAAAAAGGGGGGAACATGCTATGTTTAAGATTGCCAAAGCTAGGGAGCGTAGAAGGCAAGATCTAGGACCTGTGAAGTTCATAAAGGATACAGATGGACATGTACTGGTCAAGGAGCAGGACATCAAGCTAAGATGGCAAACCTACTTGCACAATCTTTTTAACAATGAGAGAGCTTACCAACAAGAACATGACAACACAACCTCCCAACGACAACAACCGAATAACTGTTACTGCCGACGGATAACACGAGAAGAGGTTCAGACTGCACTTAGGAGGATGGGAAGGGATAAGGCGGTTGGCCCAGACAACATACCCATCGAGGTGTGGAAGTGTTTGGGAGAGGAAGGAGTCCTGTGGTTAACTAATCTCTTCAATATTATCTTCAAATCTGGTAAGATGCCAGACCAGTGGAGGAGCAGCGTCATAGTTCCTATCTATAAGAACAAAGGAGATGCCCAATGTTGTGGTAACTACCGAGGAATCAAATTACTAAGCCATACTATGAAGCTATGGTAAAGATTGATTGAGGTTAGACTTAGACGGGAAACCCAAGTTACAGTGAACCAATTTGGCTTCATACCGGGGCGTTCCACCACAGAGGCAATACACCTTATAAGAAGATTGGTGGAAAAGTATAGGAAGAAGAAACGTCACCTGCATATGGTGTTTATTGACCTTGAAAAGGCATACGACAGTGTGCCAAGACAGGTGCTTTGGGAGTGCTTGGAGGGTAGAGGAGTACCGAGGAAATATATAGAGATAATTATGGATATGTATACCAGGAGCGCAACAAGTGTGCGTGCGCCCATGGGGGATACTGAGTTCTTCCCCGTAGAGGTAGGACTTCACCAGGGATCAGCGTTGAGTCAGTTTCTTTTTGCAGTAGTTTTGGATGAGTTGTCAAAGTCGATTCAGGGCACACTCCCATGGTGCATGATGTTCGCAGAGGATATTGTGTTACTTGCGAAGACAAAACAAGATCTAAACATGAGGTTAGAGAGTGGCGAGCAAACTTAGAGACAAAAGGTTTAAGGATTAGTCGCTCAAAGACGGAGTACCTCCACTGTGATTTTGGGGAGGTAAATGACAATGATGACACACAGATCACCATTGAAGGGCAGATGGTACCGCAGGTAACAGCGTTCAAGTATCTAGGCTCTTTTGTGCAGAGCGATGGGGAATTAGACAGTGATGTAACCCATCGAGTCCAGGTAGGATGGTGTAGATGGAAAGCGGCCACAGGTATATTGTGCGACAAGAGTTTCCCAACTAAACTAAAGGGAAAATTTTATAGGGTCGCAGTTAGACCTGCAATGCTATATGGAACAGATTGCTGGGCCATCAAGAAGGCACAAGTACGGAAGATGGAGGTAGCAGAAATGAGAATGCTACGATGGATGTGTGGGCACACAAGGATAGACCGAATAAGAAATGTTGTGTTTCGGGAGAGATTAGGGGTAGCGAACATATCAGACAAGATAAGAGAGTGGAGATTGAGATGGTTTGGACATGTGAAGAGAAGACATTCGACGAATCCTGTTAGATCCGTAAAAAACATGACTATAGAGGGGAGGAGGGGTAGAGGACGACCTAAATTGACTTGGGATGAGAGGAATAGGCGTGATTTGATAGACCTAAACCTCTCCGAGGACATGGTTGGAGATAGGAATTCTTGGAGAAATAGAATTAAAGTTAAAGATTTTTAGGGACAAATGAGCACTTAAAGACTTCTATTTACCTTATTTTGCTCACACACCATATAATACTATTATTATTATTTTATTATTACTATTATTGTTATTATTATTATTATTACTATTTCATTTACTATATTTTCCTCATACTTATGTATTACAGAGCTGAGGGTCTCTCTGAAAACCACCTCTCTATCCTGTTGGATAGAGGAACGGTGTGCCTACATCCCACCCTTCCCAGACTCTACTTATAGCTTTGCTGTTGGTGGGACTTAACTGGGTATGATTGATTGATTGATTTAGATTCAATAGTTTTATATCTCAAAATTTTATATTTATTCAACATTGATTTATATCATAATTGTCATATCTTTCTTATTTCTCTATATTCAATTAGAATTCAGAAACTAAATCTTTGATGAAGTAATTTTTTCTATATAAAAGATCAGCATTTAGAAAAATTTTCTATAGGTATAAATCAAACCAAGCTGTAGGTCCCGTGACCGGATCAAACAACACAACAAACTAAGTACTAGTCGTTCTTAGATCAACCTCACAACTAGTTGGCGGAAACAACTAGTGGACCGAGATCTCGGATCTTGTGTGTGGGTAAGTGAGGCCAAAAGTGAGAGGAGGGTTAGAGAGGTTGAGAGAGTTTTGGAGTTTACTTGGATGAAATTAAAATGTGAAAGGGTTATGTGGTGTATTCCATCCACACACATTATATAGTGTGGGTATGTTATACACCATTCCGTTAATAACAAGCCCAATAGGCATCAAATACACAAGGCCTCGGGCCCAAACATACAAACGTAAACGAATAAACAACGTAAACGTACACTAGTTACAAATACGAAAGACTACTAATGAAATGGACCTTACAATCTCCCTCTAGTCTTTTGGTATTTGTCTTATTTCCTTCTCACCACTCGCATTCGGACTCGTAGTCAAATACACCATCTGGAGTTCTTCAAAAGGTTGCTTTTCAACAAGTAATCTAACAAACTTGTTGAATTTTCCAACGATGGCGTCCGTGTAGTCACGACGAACATCTTCGACTGTACATACAGGCGACTCAATTAGCTTCCTGAGGTCGCGGAGTCCAAATCCAATCAATCTGTGCTCATCAAAGAACGTGAGCTCGTGACTGCGAGTGCAATGCATGATGACATCATCGAATTTGTTGTTGACTTTGATCTTGCTTGCATGTTTCCCAATATGCTCATGCTGTAGTATTTTATTCCTCTTCTTGACCGACTTCTAGCAGGATCAGCAACAGGAGTGACAACATGCTTGTCAACGGTTGGCTCAACATTCTTCCCAGTTGGTGATGTTTCGGGTTCGGGAGAATAGTTGATTCCGTCATCATCATCTTTATTTTCTTCACCGGCTTTCTAAACTGAAGGAACGGTACCTGCAAAAGAACAAACGTTAAGTAAGAAGGCGAGCTCGGCCTCCACCGCAACTTCCGGTTCCCTCGTTTTCTCAGCCTCTTTTGACGGCTCAATATCAGCCGTCTTATTTCCGGTAGCCTCACCGCTACCAATTCCACTACCACTACCATGCATCACCACGAGTATCATCATAGCTATCATACTCATCCTCATCCTTGTCATCTCTCTTCTGACTCATCATTGTCTCCATCTAAGCAATTTTCAAGATATATTTTATCGGGTCAATACTTAACAAACAATGCAATGAAGACCTTGTTGTAAACAAAAACCATTTTGAGTAAATACTTAAAAGTTAAATTAAACTTTTAAAAATAACATAAAATAAAAATTTTAAAATAAGTTTAAAGTAAAATAAAGTTTTAAAGGTTTAAATTAAAATCAAACAGAAAATGAAACTTTTTAGACAAAAATGAAATTTATACAAAATTTAAAAGAAGGTTTAAAACAACTACAAAGATGTAAACAAAAGTAAAATAACTTAAGAAATAAGAATAAAATAAGATAATAAATAAGTTAAAAATAAAGATAAAATTTAAAAATAAAGTTAAAAATAAAAAATAAAGTTAAAATGAACATTAAAAATTTCAAAATTAAAAATTAAGACAGACACAAGATTTATACAAACCTTAAAGAAAATAAGTTTAAAACTTTAAAGAAAAAAAAATTTAAAAACAAGATTGTAAAATAAAGTTGAAATAAAATAAATTAAGGTAAAATCAAATAATTTCAAAAATAATTTAAAAAGAAGTTAAAATAAAATAAGATAAAATAAAATTAAAAGAAATACAAGTTAAACTAATTTTAACATGTAAAATAAAATAAAACATAAACTTAAAATTGAAGTAAAATTTAAAATTTAGATAAGGAGAATATTAATATTATATTAATTAATTTATAAAAGAGGCTATTAATACTTGTTTTTGGTGAGAAAGATCACGACGTGGAATCATATTGTCTATAGTGTCCTAGATCACACTTCTATTTGGACATTATAATGCCAAGAACCCAAAGTCGATTGTAGATATGTTGGTCCACTATAAACTTAACAAGTATTTTGATTTCACCGTGATACATTAAGACATAGTTAGGCACAATACTTGTGTGGTCCCCTGTTAATCCAACATGTTACATACTCTATAATACCTCGGGCATACTTTGTGTTCATCAGTATCACCCCGAATTGACTCTGACCCCCTAATGATTGATCAAAACATTTTGAGCTTCTATAGACTTTTTGCAAACTTTTCTTTCAAGCAATATGTAAAGGTTGAACCATGGACTTACTAGTCTTGTTGACTTATGCCTTCATATAAAGTGTTTAGGACTTACTTGTTTGCCCCACATTACGTGATTCTAATATACCCCTTTTTGTTTGATAAAATTATCAACATTTTTGTTGTTGATTTTTGAATACTTTTTGAGTATTTTGCAGTTTTTCTGCTTTTTCAATAATTTTTTATATTATTCAATATTTGAAGCTAAAGCAAGAAATAATTTTCATTGTGACCAATCACTAATGGGCTCGTGTATGACTGACTAAAAACATTTTTGCCTTCATCAATATGACTTATTTTGGAGTCGGTAACCTCTTCATAAGAGTGTAACCACTAGCAAAGGCAGATATTTAAGTTTATATCACTATGATACTTACTCATTTGTTAAGCCTATCTACACATCAAGCAATGATTTTGTTGGCTTTTGATCTACTCTTTTCATGTGCTAGGATCACCTAAGACAATTTTCAATCATTTTCCAAAGGTCGGATCGATTTCTCAAAATTTTCTTGTATTTTAATATAATCCGACTCCCCCTAAGCAGGAGCTCCCTCTAAACGAGAGATTATATTTATAAGTCTTTTTCAGATTTTCTTAAATTAAATAATAATATAAAATATTTTTGGAAAGTCAAGTGACTTAATTTTTGTTTTTCTTAACAAAGGTAAAATCTTTTTAACGAGTTAAAGTTAACTCATTTTCAAATAATAATATAAAATATTTTTGAAAGTCAAGACTCATTTTGACTTAATTTTTGATTTTCTTAGCACAAGTAAAATCTTTTTGGTGAGATAATACTCATTTTCTCCCTCTAAAATTGTGACATATTTAAAAAATATTTACAATTTTATATACAAAAAGATAAAAGAAATATGAAATAAAATGAAATGCAAATTAAAAAGAAAATTTAAAAATAAAATAATAATAAAACAAAAGTTTCAAAATTTTAAACTTTTAAAAACAATAAATTTGAAAATAAAAGTTTAAAATTAAAATAAAAGAAAAATTTAAGCTAAATTAAAAAGGAAACTAAATTAAAAAGAACTTAGATAAAATAAACTTTAAAAATAAAAAATAAAATGAAATAAAATGAAATAATTTTAAAATAAAAATAAAGACAAATAAAAAAATTAAAACTAAATTTTGTACAAAAGAGATCATGCCAAGTGACTCAACGAGAAACAAAAATCTGGCACGATCAAAGGCTTTAGTTAATAGGTCTGCATAGTTGTCATCAGTATCGACCCGTTCTATTGTGACAAGCTTTCGGTTCAGATTTGAGAGATGCTAAGCAGGTAGTGGTTTAGTTGTTCTACCAAGTTGACGTCTTCAAATGTCAGGACTCCATTTGACACTTTTCCTTGTTTAGAAATATTTCCACCCATATCACTAGCAAAGGAAACATATCCGCCATCGAACAGTTTAATGTCAAACAGCAAGGATTCGTCTCCTGTCATGTGTCGGGTACAGCCGCTATCTAAATACCATATACTATTAACAGAATGTCTTGGCTGACCCTACACATTAGCAGTTCAATTAGATACAGGTTCCCGAGACTTAGTTGTCTCGGGAGGGTCAAATGTCCTTTTCTCGTTGTTGTTTATGAAGTTGTGGGACGTGTCAGAATCAGAAGAGCAGTCTTTAGGATTCCATGCACGAGCAGGTTTCCTGTTTTTAAAAGATTTTCGATCTCGTCTCCTTCTTGGTTTTAAAACAACATCCTCAGATTTTTCAATCTTTGAGTGTCTTTCTGCTTTCTTTTTGATGAATTCTCAGACTTGTCGGTCTTTGAATTCATTTTTGCTCTCTCCTTCTTGGTTATCTAAAAAGGAGGTTTTTCATTCTTTTTACTTTTGGATCTCACGTCCATTTCACTGGCAGAACTGTCAGATTGATCATTTCTATTCCTTGAGCTTGGTTTAGCTCTGGATCTGAATTGATTAAACCGACTGTTCGTTTTCCTTTTCATATCATGCCAGTTCTTGCAATGTCTTGCAAGGTGAGAAGGATTACCACACACAAAACACAACTTTCTTCTATCTTCCCTATAGAAACCGTCAGAATGATAATACATGGGTTGTGGCGAATAAGGAGATGGTTGTATGGGAACAAACAAGCTGTCAGATCTATGACCCCGATCATCAAAAACATTTGTATAGAAATAGTTAACATAATCTTGTGGATAGTAACCATAGTAGCTATTACCAAATTGATTGTATAGTTGAGGTTGATAATATAGATTTGTGGATTGATAAAAATTGTTTCTATGAGGTGGCACATATTTACCAGATGTACTTGCCTTTTCCTTTTCAAAATGATTTTCATTAATTTTAGTTTCCTCAACTTTACAATCTTTTGATGAGCAACTGGGTAGGTTAGTATTCACAGAGATCTTTTCATGCACAGTTCTATCAATAATGGTTTCATCAAAAATAGTTTCACAATCACTATCTGAAGTAGAAACTTCATTTTCATTTTCAAGAGGCGTGCCAACATGAACACTCTCATCAGAATTTTGGAAATATTTTTCAAAATATTGTTCAAAATATTTTTGGAAACAATATTATTACAGACAGGGTAGTTAATAGATGAATCAAAAAACAAGTTTTTATCTCCAAAACCCATGTTTGTTTCCATACACCCACTTTCTTCTACACAACCTGCTACAGAAGATGAATCATTATTAGGATTAACTGAAGAATTAGCTGAAATAACAGTCTTGGGAGCTGCAGGAACAAATGTCTTTGATATGGGCACATGACCAATACCATAGACCATTTCTTCAGCAGGAGGAGAATTAAAATCAAGATGAGGAACGCTAGTATAGTTATTGTTAAATGGTGGAGGTACAACTGAACAATCATAGCCTAAATCAGTCTTTAATCTTAATTCCATTTGTGACCCAATAAGTTTGTTCAGCTTTTCGGTGGCTAACTCAAAGTTTTCTATGGCAATCTTCTTTTAGGTTAACTCAATCTCTAATTTAACAATTTTTGCGTTTAGTTCAACTACTTGATTTTCATGACGTTTTGCTAAATTTCTAGCAATTGAAACTTGTTCCCTAAGATCGGCCATATCATTACCATGAGTGTTAGTTCTAATAGTGTAAATATTTGCAGCCTTTTTAAGATCATCATTTTGAACTCTAATGCTATCAATTTGTTCAAGAATTTTAGCATTATGGTTTCTATAGTGAAGAACTTTATCAATACATTCTTGAGAGCAGAGTTTGTGTACCTCGGGAATGAGAGAGGAAGGTGTGGGAATCCCGTCGGTGGTGCTTGAAGAGGTACCAGCCTGATCAGTGAATGCCATCCCCGCAAAGTTCAGAGGATTCTTTAACTCTTCAAATTGATCTTCTTCCCAATCAAGTACAGTTGAATCGGCATTCCTAGTAATCATAGCCTTGGAGTTCAATTCGAAGTTCCCTTTTGATGAGCTTCCTTGATTGATTCTAGGGACCCTTGGCTTCGATGAGTAGTTTTGGATGATTCTCTTACCAGACTTCTTAGTACCTTCATTGTCAGACATCTCGGTGATCTTGATCTCTCTCACAGCCATTGGAGGAGTTGTGCATTCACGAGCAAAGTGACCTGGCTCCCCACAGTTGTAGCACCGGAGCTTGTCTTTCTCAAAACCAAGATTCTTCCCATCTTTGAAACTATCCTTCCCGTACTTCTTCATAAAGTTTATGGCCCGATGAACAGCTATGACCATCTGATATTTGATATCCATTTTCTTGAGATCATACTTGTTGATCTCGGGAAGATCTCCTTGTTCAAACGATGGAGGAAGCAACTTTCCTTGTATCAATTCCTCATGACTTGACAGGAAGGCATGAATCAAAGCTACATTAGAGTCATCAGTAGGTAGAGGCTTTGAAGTAGTGAAAGCTGGAGTGCTTGAAGTAGGCTTGATTCCATGAGCATTAAGTGCTTAGCCACGGATTGATTAACAACAGATTGAAATGAGCTTGAGTTTGCACTTGATGATGCTTGAGACACACCAGCATTCTTAAAGGTTGAACTTGAATTTTGAGTAGTGTAGTTTGAATGACTTAAGAATGCTGAATTAACACCTGTTCCAGTTGCCATGCCTGCCTTTGATAGAGAAATTATGTGATTGTTCATCCTTAGCTTCTCATCCATCACGAATGACTTGATAACTGAGGCTAAATCCGACAAACTCATGAGATGAAGGTTGGAAGTTCTCCTGATGGTGATAACACTGTTGCTCCATGAGTAAGGGAGAGAATTTAGAAGCTTGTCGTTGATCTCAATTTGCTCGAATTCAATTTTCGCACTGTTGATTTTTGTTATCAACGTTTCAAATCTTGATATGAGACTATCAATTGATTCTCCTTGAATGTAATTAAACATGTTAAACTCTCCCTTCAACATCCCTTTACGGCTGTTTCTCATTTCCAGGTTCCCTTCAAATTTGTTCACTAATTAGCAGTGGTGTAGTCTCTTAGTGTCAAAGCAATTTCTCGTGAAAGGGATACAGTTAGGATACCAAAGGCCTTTTGATCTTCAGCAAGCATTCTTCGATCATCATCATTGTAGTTAGTCACGGTTTTGGGAACCTCACCATCAGTACCAGTTGTCATAGGACGGTGTGGACCCTGTTCAATAGGTTTAATAAGATTGTAATCAATGATCTTGAGATAATTGTAAAACCTCCACTTAAACTCATCAAAATCACAGTCCCATTTCATCAACTTTGGAGGCTTAGAAGTGGTTCCTGCCTCGTTCTCAAACATCACATATTGAACAGCTTCAACACTAGTAACAGTGGAAATTGGGTTTATCATTTCTTAAAATCTGCCCAAAAACTAAGTCTGATATGATTTAATGAAAAGTGATCCTTTTGAAAAGTGATCTAATTTTGAAAACTGAGCGATTTGAAAACTGAGCGATTTTGAAAACTGAGCGATTTGAAAACTGAGCGATTTTGAAAACTGAGCGATTTGAAAACTGAGCGATTTTGGAAACAGATCGTTTTAGAAAACTGATCGATTTTGGAAACTGATCGATTTTTGAAACTGATCGATTTTGGAAACTGATCGATTTTGGAAACTGATCGATTTTTTGAAACTGATCGATTTTGGCAAAGTAGTCAAAAATTTTAAACAAATTTAGTAAGTCACCAACCCACTTTCCTTGTCACCTTTCTCAACCATATCTAAATACATGCAACTATACAAACACAATTTCTTGAGAATCACACACCACAAACACAACCTTTAACCCATTTTCAACATCTTCATGAACAAGAACAACTTAAATTTCTTAAGAACTTGAAGAACACAAAAATCCGAAAATCACTTATTTTCTCAAAAAATCCGTCTTTTTACACACAAGACCAAAATCCAAGGTTGTGACCCAAGATCTACAACTAGTAGAGCCCGAAAGCTCTGATACCAATTGTAGGTTCCGTGACCGGATCAAACAACACAACAAACTAAGTACTAGTCGTTCTTGGATCAACCTCACAACTAGTTGGCGGAAACAACTAGTCGGACCGAGATCTCGGATCTTGTGTGTGGGTAAGTGAGGCCAAAAGTGAGAGGATGGTTAGAGAGGTTGAGAGAGTTTTGGAGTTTACTTGGATGAAATTAAAATGTGAAAGGGTTATGTGGTGTATTCCATCCACACACATTATATAGTGTGGGTATGTTATACACCATTCCGTTAATAACAAGCCCAATAGGCACCAAATACACAAGGCCTCGGGCCCAAACATACAAACGTAAACTAGTTACAAATACGAAAGACTACTAATGAAATGGACCTTACACAAGCTATATATTGTTACTTAACATATATAATTTCGGTCTCATCATAACGTTCGATTACAATTAAATATTCGACGACTCTAATACAATCAGTCAATAATTATCACGAGTCGAAACAATTTAAACACCAAAACTTTTTAAGAAACAAAAGTTAACAAACTAGATCTTAGTTAACATGCACTGAAAAATACTTCTAAAAGATGTTACAACATATAGAAAAGGACTAGCTAGTTTAATTTCCTTGGTAAAAGTAGTCGGCTAACTTATATTATTAATCAATAACATATTAGAATTAGAATACTAAATATACAAGTTGACATGATCATAGGTAGGCTATTACGTCACCATGCACCCTATATATATCATGAACATTTACTCACTAATAATAACCCTCATAACCAACAATCAAACCATTAAAAGATTCATTTGATCAAAGTGTAACTAGAAGATGGTAAATGTTCCAAGAATCAAACTTGGTTCACAAGGTTTGGAGGTATCAGCTAAGGGTTTGGGTTGTATGGGCATGTCTAGTGTTTACGGTCCTCCGAAACCCGAACTTGACATGATCAACCTAATCCACCACGCGGTTGATGCAGGAGTTACCCTTCTTGACACCTCCGACGTCTATGGCCCTAAAACCAGCGAAGTCTTACTCGGAAAGGTCACATTCTTTCACACCACTCTTTCTTTTTCAGCTCGTGAGTCATTTTTTCATGCTCGAGCTCGGCTTGTCTATTATTAATTTTTTTTAAACGACGATTATCTTCAGTACGTATGGGTGGTTGCAGGTCGGTTTGAGGTCGACCCTGGATGTCATTTATTAATTAAAAAATTTATATACATTTTAATTATTTTTACATATTTTGGAAAAAATAACCTTAGATGAGACTAAGCTCGGCTCGAGCTTGTGTGCAGTATCTTGAACGTGCCAAAGATTGGATTGAGCTCGGGTTTGCAGTGTGAAATTAATAAATAGAAGTCCTAGAGAGTTAAAGCTTAAAAAACACATAAGGCTCATCAAGACTCAACAAACCTCCCATACAAGGGTCGAGCTCCGACTCGATAACTAAACAAAATTTATTTAGGGCTTGAGCTCGATAAAGCTAGGCTCTTTTCGTAATTTTTATCAATCCGAGAGCGGCTTGGCTCGTTTGCACACATAGTAAGTTATATATTGGTTGGTAAAAGTAAAAGTCAGTTACTGATCAACACTAAATTGTGTAAAAACATTTAATTAGTGTATTATTAGTGAAATTGCTAATTCATTAAACCATTTAATTATAATACACAAATAAATTACTGCAAACAGGCTTTGAAAGGTGGTGTAAGGGAAAAGGTGGAACTAGCAAAAAATTTGGGATTAAGCGTGACAATTATTTTGAAGTATGTGGCGATCCAGCATATGTTCGGGCCGCTTGTGAAGCAAGTTTAAAGAGGCTTGAGATCGATTGCATCGATCTCTATTATCAGCACCGTATTGACACTCGTGTGCCCATTGAAATCACGGTATCATATCCATGTCTTACTTTTTTTTTTAAACGACAAACTCACACATCCATAAACTTACTCCTCATAAAATATAGAGTCGTCACTAGTAAATGAATCAATAAATAAGTTTTCAAAAGATACATACTTTCTCTTCTAACTTCACCACTCCGACTTGTAACTAGCCGGTTCATATAGAGGCATCTAAGTAGACTCAACCAACATGTTTCCGGTCAGAGATGTCTGACCGGGTGTCCGGTTATGAGAACATTGCCTAAAACTTTTGAAATATTACTTGCAAGATGGGACAAATGAAGAAACTTGTGGCAGAAGGCAAAATAAAATATGTAGGGCTATCAGAAGCCTCAGCTTCCACCATTAGAAGAGCCCATGCAGTACATCCAATCACTGCTATACAACTAGAATGGTCATTATGGTCTAGAGATGTTGAGCATGAAATTATTCCTACTTGCAGGTTCATTATAAATCTATATTCACCCTTTTTCATATTAAATCTATATTTATCTTAACTTTGCATATATGTTACTTTGGCAGAGAACTCGGAATTGGGATTGTCGCGTATAGTCCTCTAGGACGGGGATTTCTTTCATCGGGTCCCAAAGTGATCGATAGCTTACCTGAGGGTGATTTCCGCCAGGTAAGCTAAAGAATCATAAAAATTAATAGTACAATAAAGACAATAATTTGGATTCAAACTCATGTTTATGTACTTTTTAATATATAGTCTCTACCAAGGTTCCAAGCCAAAAATCTTGAGCATAATAGAACATTGTTCGAGCGGGTTAGTCAGATTGCGGCAAACAAGGGGTGCACCACAGGCCAATTAGCATTGGCCTGGGTTCACCACCAGGGTAAGGATGTGGTTCCTATACAGGAACCACTAAAATAGAAAACTTTGAACAAAACATAGGAGCTTTGTCTGTAAAGCTAACATCAGATGAAATGGCAGAACTTGAGTCCATTGCTTTAGATGAGGCAGCAAAGGGCGAGCGGTACATGGATGGTTTCCCCACGTATCAATCATCCGACACTCCACCATTGTCCTCATGGAAACCTTAAATGATATGTTAGTTTTGCTATAACGTATAAATTTCTTTTGTGTTACATCATCGTGTTTGTATGTTCTTTGAGAGTCCTCGTCTTGGAGGCATGCGAGTTTATGATAATAAGCCTCGGTTTGTATTTTATCAAGGGAGCCGCGATGTATAATAAATCTCTACGTTGTTTTCTAAGGCGTTACTTTTGTTTGATTTATACATTTTTTTCGGTTAGAACAAGTTACCATACATTACAAGCAAATTGTACATATGTTCAAAACTTTACTAAACAAATTAGAGTATATTTTATTTGGAAGTTTAAAACATAACATGTTGAAACAAACAAGACACATCAAATTTCATCATGACAAAAACACAAATTCATATATGTAACGCGCAATAGAAAAAGCCGGCCAATCTTCTTACTCGGATTTCCATGAGGACAAGGGTGGAGTATCTGAGTTCGTATAAGTGTGCGCTAAAATCTGTTCGGGCATTCTAGCACCCTTGAATGAAGCCAATGATTCAAGCTCAGCCATGTCTTGAGGCGTGAGTTTAACCGCAAGGGCTCCAAGGTTCTGGTTCAAGTTTTCAATCTTGGTTTTACCGGGGATTGGACCTACGTCATCCCCTTGGTGTAGGACCCAAGCTAAGGCCAACTGTGACGGGGCGCATCCCTTTTTTTGCGCCATTTCACTCACTCGCTCGAATACAACTTTGTTTTGGTCGAAATTCTCTCCTTGTAGCCTTGGTAGAATCTATGAAAGATGAAAAAAAAAATATCTTGATAAGAGTCATGAAATTTACACATCACATATTCACATTCACTTTGAATTGTAATGTTGTACAAGTACAAACCTTTCTATAGTCGGTATCCGTCAAATTCTCCATCAACTTTGGACCCGATGCAAAGAACCCGCTACCCAGCGGACAGTAAGGAACAATCCCAATTCCTAATTCCCTGAAGTTAAAAAAAAATAAAGATATAGAAGCATAATGTTAAATTTTCAATGACTTGTTCTTTTCTAATAATATTACTTAATTTTAAAGAGTATAGAGTTAGTTTATTAAGCAGTTAACTTAATACACATTTCTCTCACTTGTTCTTAGATTTAGCTTATAATAAGTTTATAATATTGTATTAATGCGTCTAAGCGATCCTGATCGACGATGGCCACTTCATATTTACGTTTAGTTAGAATCATGCATTAAACGATCAACAAAAGTAAAACCAACTCGGTAACAACTTAACTGACTGACTAACTAACTAACTAACCGTATACTCTTTTAAAAAAATAGCTTATGGCATACCTGCAAGTGGGAATAACCTCTTCTTCGGCATCTCTAGTCCACAAAGACCACTCGAGTTGTACAGCTGTTATAGGATGAACCGCGTGTGCCCTTCTAATAGTCGCAGGACCAGCCTCGGATAGACCAATGTGTCTTATTTTACCCTCTTCAACCAGTTTCTTTAATTCTCCCATCTATATATATAGCCATGCATTATTTAATAATCTTTGTATTTTTACAAATCATAACCGAATAAGAGCGAACTATAATATAAAAAGAAATGAAGATGAACTTACGGTGATTTCTATAGGGACTTTTGTATCGATGCGATGAACATAGTAAAGATCAATGTAATCAACATCAAGCCGCTTCAAGCTCGCTTCACAACAAGCTCTAACGTACTCCGGTTCACCATGAATTTCCGCCTTAAGCGCATCCTCACCTTCACCAAATTTGACCCCGAATTTAGTAGCTACTTGAACCTCCTCTCTTTTCACTCCCTTTAGTGCATGTATCAAATATCAATTCACACACACATTATAAGTTGATCATTCATAATCAAATCACACTTTATATGCTACAAATCACATGAATTTCGACAATAAAGCTTGGGTTGTCAACGAGCCTAGCTGCTCGCGAGCTACTTGATTGGTTCATAAAAGATCTTAGCAGAGCTCAGCTTAAACGAGCTCGAGCCTAAAAAACTTGTTTAGTAAACGTGCTAAAAAAGCTTAATTATTAAACGAATCCAAGCCTAAAAAAACCTTATTTAGTAAACGAGTCCAGGCTTCACTTATCGAACTCGTGAGCCTAAACAAGCTTGTTATTTATATGGCTTTATCTAATATATATATATCTGATATATATTTATTTAATAATTATTGTTATATATAAAACTATGATAGAAATAACTAAATAATATTATTATATATATAAACTTAAAATTAAAACGTATAAAAAATTAACTATAAAAATGTATAAATTAATAAATAAATAATATACTAGCTTGAAAAATTTCTCACAAGTCGAGCTTGGTATAAATAAACCGATACAAGCTCAAGCTCGGTCAAGCTGGGTTCGTTTACACCTCTATTATAAACTAGTAATTAAATTACCGTTCCGACGAGGATTTCATTGGTGTGAGGTCCGTAGATGTCAGAAGTATCTAGGTGAGTGACGCCGGAGTTGATGGCATGGTGGATGAGTTTTATCATGTCTTCTTCGGGTTTCGCAGGGCCGTAGCCGGCAGACATGCCCATGCATCCTAGTCCAATGGATGAAACCTCTAGCCCTTGTGGTCCAAGCTTGATTCTTCTCACGCCTGACACGTTTTCAAACGTTGAATGTTTGTTTGTTTATATGAATTTAAAGGTGACTTAAAAATATATTGTAAGGTGTTGTTGAATATGAATATATGATTGGTAGTTGACTTGTCCAAAAGCATGTCGTTGTTGAGTAAGTGGAAGCAAAGTAGAATATTATTATTCATTATAGGCGGCTGCCGTCTACAAGCATAAGTTGATTTTTCTTTAATTTCTTTTTTTTCAACAATTTTTTCTTAGTTTTCTCTTGTTAAATATATATATATATATATATATATATATATATATATATATATATATATTTTAATAATGACTTTTTTTATAAAAGTTACTGTAATAAAACATATTTACATTAAACTATTCATTATTTACAAAAATAAAATAAAATATAGTTATGTAATCTTTGTTTTCAATCAAATAATAGGGAATTAAGTCAAATTACATTACATAGTAATCAAAGTATTTTTGGAACCTAATTATACATTTAACTTTTAGATATTTTTTAAAAATCGTTAGTACATCACTGTACATGTATTACATTTTTCATCTATAAGATGTATATAAACATTTAACATTTTTATGTATTGATTGTTGGGTATAATCTTGATGTTTCGGGTAGGTTCGGGTCAAGTACGGGTTGCGGATCATGGGTCAGCATGTGTGTACGTGAGTAGTTAAAGAATTGGTCCATGTTGACCGAGTTATGTGGAGCTAATTAGTGGTTGTTGCAACAAGATAGGGTAGTGCTTATTTTATGCATGTGCTTATTTCTTTTGTTATTATAAATAGGACAGTAGGTTTGCTATTTTATTACTTGTACTCTCATTTCAATATAATAGTTTGAGCATCTCAGAGAGTTCCAAAGTTTATTTTGTTTCAGTGCATATTACATAAATGTATACGTAAGTTTGTGTTAGTGTGTGTGGAGTGGGGCCTGAACCAATATTGATATCTTCTACACCATGTAGTACACGGTTCTAAGTTAGTTATATTATATATTTTCGTTTTATGAAAAATTAAGTATATGATGATAATGAGAAAAAAGTAAAAGTAAAATGAGCACCTATAGTCATACAAAGCTTAACTATATAAAATATAAGAAATTTAAACAATTGTTCTATATGTAAAATTTACTCCCAAGACATTAAAAACAAGCATACAAGTTTTATTAGAAGATGCATGATCTTAAACATAACATACCCTGCCATCCAAAGCATCATAATGAAAACTTTCTTAGAAAAGTCTCTATATTAAACACGCCTCGCAAAAGTGATCAATACTCTTTAAAACAACACGTTTTTATCTAAATCGTTATGGCCATAACCCATTTCCCGAAGCTTAATTTTAAACAACTTCTACATTACCTTTCCAAGACGACAATGGGGGAGTCTCCGAATTTATCCACGTCAGTTGCATGAGACCATGTCTTTCCCCCTTTACATTTTCACTTGAAGCGAACGATTCAAGCTCAACCATCTCTTCTGGTGTTAGCTTTACAGATAAACCCCCAATGTTTTGGTTAAAGTTTTCAAGCTTCGTGGTCCCTGGTATTGGAACCACATCAGTTCCTTGGTGGTGCACCCACGCTAAGGCTAGTTGAGCCACGGTACACCCTTTCCTTGTAGCCATCTTGTTCACTCGCTCAAATACAGCCTTGTTGTGATCCATATTATGAAACCTTGGCATAAGCTGAAAAAGTGCAATGAAAAACTTAAACTTAAGCTTCCATTTCTAAAATTACAAAATTAATTTTTCTTTAGAAATATGCATACCTTTCTGGTGTCACCTTCTATCAAGCTTTCAGCCAATGACGGACCGACAGCTAGGAATCCCCTGCCAATAGGACTGTAAGGAACAATCCCAATACCAAGTTCTCTGCAAGTAGGAACAATATCATCTTCTAAATCTCTAGACCATAAAGACCACTCGTTCTGTACTGCGGTTATCGGATGAACAGCATGCGCCCTTCGGATTGTCGAAGCGCATGCTTCTGATAATCCTATATACTTCACTTTCCCTTCCTCTACCAGTTTCTTGAGCTCTCCCATCTTTTAATTACAGTTTATCACATATACAAATGATAAAGAACACAAATGTTAATATCGTGTCAGTCACATGAACTTGAACACGGCTCACATATTAATGGGAAGTCCCAAACACGACCATTTGACCCGAAAGTATTTTTTTTTTCCTTTTTACATTCCTTTCACAAGTTAATACTTTAGTTTACATTTTAAAAAAAGTTACAAATTTATATAAAACAATGACATTTTAATTATTAAATATTATGTTAATTTCTTTTTTAAGTTTAAATTTTAGCTTAAGATACCTGATCAATATAAATTGTTACGTATAAAAAAAATAAAAAGGTTAAACATGTCAACTAGTGAACCTGGAAGGTCAAACCCAAACACTACCCGTTTAGCTAAACGAGTGCGACCCGACCCAAACCCACAAATTCGTGTTAAGTTCCTGTCGTGTCAGAAATTCACACGGTTTTGCCCGATAACACAGAATAGCAAGAGAGACGAACCGTGACTTCAATAGGGACTCGAGTATCAATCCGATGAATATAGTAAAGATCAATGCAATCAATGCCAAGTCTCTTCAAGCTAGCTTCACAACATGATCAAACATAAGCCGGATCACCACAAATGTCCAGCTTTCCATCTATCCATCGGATTCCGAATTTCGTAGCAATTTGAACTTTCTCTCTAAGTCCATTTTCTTTCAAAGCCTGCAAAAAAAATAATTAATTATAAATAACATACAGAAAAAACACTACGTAACGAATCTGATCGAGATCGGATCAATAAAAAGCTCGAAATGAGCCGAGCATTCTCAAGCACGACCAGAGCAGGGGCCTCAAATAGCTCATTTAGTTGTCGAGCATGAGTTCAAGCCTGGTACATTTTTATGTTTGACCTCATTTAGACTTCTATTTATTAATTTCACACCGCACAATCGAGGTTGAGCCAAGCTTTGGCTTGTTTAAGTTTTCTTTTTTCCAAAATGTATAAAAATTAAAATAGTATATAAATTGACAGATAAATAATAAACAAGCCTAGCCCGAGCTTTAAAAAAACAACTCAGGAGCCTAGCTCAAGCTCAAAGCTCAGCTTGGCTCATTTACACCCCCTAGTATATGTACCTTGCCAATGAGGATTTCGTTGGTGTGAGGGCCGTAAAAGTCGGATGTGTCAAGGAAGGTGACACCTGAATCAATGGCGTGGTGGATGAGTTTGATCATGTCGGCTTCGGGTTTGGGAAGTCCGTAGTTACCGGACATACCCATACAACCCAAGCCTTGTGCTGAAACCACTAGACCTTGTGAACCTAGTTTCACTTTTGGTACCATTGATGAAGTCATGAAGAAGCCATTATTATTATTATTATTATTATTATTATTATTATTATTATTATTATTATTATTATTATTATTATTATTATTGTTTGTTGATTGGAATTGTATTAATGCTAGTGAATATATGTGTACGTATATATAGTATATCTCTAGTACTGTTGAAGCTTGAAAAGCTGATGAACTCACTGATGACGTCGATATCATGGATTCGTTTTGCCATGACGTGCTACAAAAGTACAAATCTATTAGTTTATATTTATTTCAGTATTTAAATTTATGCATAAGATTTTAATATTATTTTACATTTTATTTACATAAAGTAATATCAAGTTATTTCATGAGTCATTCAAATTTTTTACTAATTTCAGTAATTGTTTTTTTTTTCAGAAAACTTGACTTGCATTCGTCCTTTTCACTAACGATCGTTAAGTTTTTCAGACGGTAAGATTACATATCGTTAAGTTTTCCAGACGGTAAAATTACAAAAGCGTAAGTGCATTTTAATTTTTAATGGATTTTAGATTAAAATAAAAATGAGAGTGAAATGTGGGGTCCATTTTGATAATTATTAACATTTAAACATATACGGAGTAAATAAGTATCACCACCACTCGACCCTGCCCACCACTTCATCTTTTTTCTACGCACCACGTCTGCAGACACATGCCAATTTTCCAATGGCCTACTGGCCACCATCACCTTCAAATTTGGGTTTGGCCTACCCGCCACCATAAAGAGGCGGGTAGACGGTTTTTAAGAGATGGTCTCATTTCAACAAATAAACAAAAGTATTGAAACTTGTACATTGCGCATTAATATATCCACTTGGATTCCAATCAAATCAATTCAAGACTGGCTAGATACCGATTATCTAGTTACATCGTGACAAAAAGGATTTGATTTTATTAATTTATATTAGTTACTTTTTTTTTCGATTTTGAATAATCAATTATTTTTTCACCTATTTTACTTCTATGTGTGAGACTAGAAACCCACAATTTTGGTTGAATGCCACACACTTTTGTCACTAGACCAAGCTAGTGATTGTTTATAATGGTTACTAGTTTACTAACATGATTAATGCATAAATAGTGATCATTTATGAAATTATTTGCAAAATATGATTAATGAATATTTATTAATTTATCATTATTTTATATCATTCTATATATTATTTCATCAAATAATAAACACACACATAATTAGTCTTGACGAGATTTATTGTTTACTCACATTAAGCGTATGCTAAATAATGTTGCGTAGCGTGCGACCCTCAAAGTATCATATTATTAATAGTCACATGGATATATGCTAAGTAGCTCATAATTGACTTGGCTATTTTACACCCCTAATGAAGCATGTATTTACTCCCAAGCCGAGTTCGACTCTTATATTAAATGGCCAAGCTTGAATCGGCCTTGGCTCGATTGTTCGCTTATAAATGGTCCTAGCTTCTTGCCAGTCGTGGTCCTTATATAATAATTCCCGCCATTCAAAGAAAAAAAAATATGCATCAATGTCTCATTCGTAAAATTTATTTTCAAGACATAAATCACAAATATGCAAGTTTATTAGCAAATGCATGATCTTTAACATAACATAACATACCATGATCAAGAGTAACATAAACAAAAACATATTAATAACTTTCTTGGAGAAGTCATACATATCCAAATTTTATTCATTCATAAAAGTGGCCTCAATTTTTTATTAAAATTTACTTTGATCCAAACCAAATTGATACTCTTTTAAAACGACAAGTTTTGACCCAAACCGTTAACAATAAACCCCGTTTAATATTAAACATCTAAACGCCTTTCCAAGAAGACAACGGAGGAGTCTCCGAATTTATCCACGTCAGTTGCATCAACGCGTTTCTTTCACCCTTAACATTTTCACTTGAAGCAAATGATTCAAGCTCAGCCATCTCTTCTGGCGTTAGCTTCACAGATAACGCTCCAATGTTTTGGTTAAAGTTTTCAAGCTTCGTGGTCCCTGGTATCGGGACCACGTCGGTTCCTTGGTGGTGCACCCAGGCTAAGGCTAGCTGAGCTGCGGGGCACCCTTTCCTTGTAGCCATCTCGTTCACTCGCTCGAATACAGTCTTGTTATGATCCATATTCTGAAACCTTGGCATATTCTGCAATGACAAACTTAAACTTAAGTTTTTAGTACAAATAAGATATTTTTATTCTTTTACTAATATTCAAAATTTATGCATACCTTCCTGAAGTCACCTTCGATCAAGTTTTCAGCCAATGACGGGCCGACAGCTAGGAATCCCCTACCGATAGGACTGTAAGGAACAATGCCAATTCCAAGTTCTCTGCAAGTAGGAATAATTTCATCTTCTAAATCTCTAGACCATAAAGACCACTCGTTTTGCACTGCGGTTATCGGATGAACAGCATGCGCCCGTCGGATTGTCGAAGCGCATGCTTCTGATAATCCTATATACTTCACTTTCCCTTCCTCAACCAGTTTCTTCAATTCTCCCATCTTTCAATTATATATACAAATGTTAACAAAAAGAACGAAAGTAACAAGTACGGTGTACATCAGTCGGTTTTGGGCTCAAACCAAGATTCAGTTTTTGGGGTTTAGAAAACCGATCCGTTTTGGTTTTCACAATGTGTTCGACGTTTTCCAGCTTTGTCTTTCGGGCCTAAAAGTTTTATTATTACACATTTGAGTCTAAAATGTTTAGTCTCAACCATATTATTTTTTTTATAAATACTTGATGTTTCTACATAGGGCTGTATACGAACCGAAGGGACTTGTTCATGTTCGTTCGTTCGTTAAGATTTTATCGGACAAGCGAACGGTTCGCAAACATCTAACCGAACGAAATTCTTGTTCGAGTTCATTCATTTAGAAAATGAAATTGCTCGTGAACGGTTCATGAACATAAACGAACGTATACAAATAGCCTCTGTTTGTGTTTGTTCACTTAGTTATTCGAACGAAATTCCTTGTTCACGTTCATTCATTTACTATACAAACGAACATAAACGGACTTCCCGCAGTTCGTCGAAAGTTCGGTTCGTTTTAGCCGTATTTCTACAGTATCAAACTAGTTGGTATTTTGCAGAAATTAAGAGAGGCTAACCGTGACTTCGATTGGGACTCGAATATCAATCCGATGAACATAATACAGATCAATGCAGTCAATATCAAGTCTCTTTAAGCTAGCTTCACAACATGATCGAACATACGCTGGATCACCACACGCCTCTGTCTTTCCATCCACCCGTCGGATTCCAAATTTCGTAGCAATTTGAACTTTCTCTCTGAGTCCTCCTTGTTTCAGAGCCTGCAAAAACCAACAACAAAAACTCAAAACAATAAAAAATAAGCCTATTTGAAATCAAAATAAAAAAAAACTCCTAAACAAAATCAAAATGATTAAAAAAACCCCTAAATTGAAATAAAAATAATAAAAAAAATACCTAAAAAGTAGTTACAAAACACCTAAATGGAAATCAAAATATTAATAACAAGGCCCATATTTTCATATCAAATAAAAAAAAACTTTAAATTGAAATCAATATAACTAAAAGCATGAAATTAAATTCAAACTAATTAAAAAAAAACCCTAAATTGAAATCAAAATAATAATAAAAAAATCAACAAAACTGAATTGAAATCAACATAATAAAAATATCCCTTAAACTAAAATCAAAATAATTAAAAAGCCCCTAAATTGAAATAAATAAATTAAATAAACCCAAATTGAAATCAAAATTAAAAAAAACCAAAATTGATATCAAAATAAAAAAAAAACCCAAAATTGAAATCAAAATAAAAAAAACTCAAAATTGAAATCAAGATAAAAAAAACCCAAAATTGAAATAAAAAAAAAAGCCTCTAAATCAAAATCAAAATAATAAAGCCCCAAAATTGATCGATTAATAATAATAATAATGAGTACCTTGCCAACGAGTATTTCATTGGTGTGAGGTCCGTACACGTCAGACGTGTCAAGAAACGTGACACCGGAGTCAATAGCGTGGTGGATGAGGTTGATCATGTCGGGTTCGGGTTTGGGTAGTCCGTAGTTACCGGTCATACCCATACAACCCAAACCCTGTTGTGAAACCACCAGACCTTGTGAACCCAGCTTCACTTGTGGCACCACTGATGAACAAGCCATTATTATTGTTTGGTGATTAATGTTTAGTGATATATATGAGTTGAGGGGCATGTTTGGCTAAGCTTGATGGAGTGATTAAAAAGACAAAAATGTCCCCTGTCAAAGTGATTGTGATTTCTAACTAAGACGGAGTGAATGATCAGTCACTTGGAGCAAGTGACATATTGACTACAGAAACATTTATTAATTATTACCCTTATTACACATAAAAAAGTGAAGGAAAATTTAAAGCCAATAATATTATAATGAGCGTATTAAAATCAAACACAAAATTTATTTTAAGAGTACTTGAGTCCAGCCCATAAGTTGGATCCACAAAATATCACTTTGGTGGGAAGTTTGGCTCATTTACATAAAACAACAAAATGAAAATGAATTAATATTATTTGTAATTTAAATTTGTAACTTATAGTGACTTATGGAGGGACATTTTTGTCTTTTTACCCCTTCATAAGTTATAAGAAGCTCTCCATAAGTCATGAGTATCAGTGTGATAGTGATTGAAAAAAAATAGAAAGAGGATGATGAAGTCACTCATGACATTTTATTTACTTCTGTAGATTCGCTTTGCCACGACGTGTTTAAAATCCATTAGTACAACTTTTAATTTTAATATTATCATTCAAATTCTATTGGTTTTGGTTGTCGGTTCGAATGCCAAGCTCATTTAAGATTAATCAAACTATATGCCAAGCTCATCTAAGTCAAACTCTGAAACCAACGTAAGCCTGGTTAAGACAATATAATCTGGACAGAGATAGAAAACAGGGCTCTCAAAATTAGAGGATGCGGTGGTTTAACATATAAGAAATTCGATGTTATAAAAAAGTAGGAAATTTTCATAATATTCATTTGCAAGAGATAGATTCAAAAGTTGTCTATTTAATGCCTGAAATTGTTCAATATATAAAACTTGAGCGAGTATTTTGAAGAACAAAATTGTAGGGATGAGTGTTTTGAAGAAGAAAAATGCAAGGAACGAGTATTTGAAGAACAGAATTTTCAGGATAAGTTTTTTTCATAGCTTTTTTGTTTTATGAATATTATAATATCTCGATTAGTTTTACTTAGATATAGTTTTTCTTTTATAACTTTTAAAATATAAAATTTTATAAAATTCCAATACACTGTTAAGAGTTGTTTTTTACGTGTCGACATAAATTTCATTCAAAACCGATCCGGGTCAAATTTGTATAGAACTAATTTAACCTGACTCGGTTTTGAATAAAATTTATGTCGACGCGTAATTTAAAACTTTATATTTTAAATAAATATAAAAGGAAAACTAATTTATGTAAAATTAATTATAATATATAATTCTAAAAACAAAATTTTATGAAATACTCGTCCCAATAATTTTCTTCTTCAAAATACTCGCCCAAGTTTTTTTTATAGTGGATACTTTCCCTTGATTTAAACCGGCATGACAGGATGTGGTAAGAATTTAATCGGTATCGGTTTGATTCGTTGTGGTACGATTGGTAAGGTACCTAATACGCAATAACAATTAAAAAAGAAAACTTAATTATAATCAAAATAATTAGGCCTAAGATAATGCTCCAACAAGTAACACCAACAATTCAACATATGCTGAAACTAAATAGACCAAAAACATCAAAGTCACAACCTTTGAACCTTGGTTAACAACATCAAGCCTAACATAAAGCTCCAACAAAGCACAATCTTTAAAAAAAACACTTTGCAGTTTGAACACCTCCACACCAAAAGAAAGCTGACATGGCAAAAATCTGACAACTCGACAACTTCCACGTCAGCAACTATGGTACTAGCAAGGCTTGGTGTGGCAAACGGTTTACAGTACTACAACCACATTAACTACTTTTCCAAGATGACAACGAAGGAGTATCCGAATTTATCCACGTATATTGCATGTACGCGTGCCTTTCCCCCTTCACGACATCACTTGAAGCAAACGACTCAAGTTCTTTCATCTCCTCGGGTGTTAGCTTAACAGACAACGCTCCAATGTTTTGGTTAAAGTTTTGAACCTTTGTGGTCCCTGGTATCGGGACCACATCGGTTCCTTGGTGGTGCACCCAAGCTAACGCTAGTTGAGCCGCAGTGCACCCTTTCCTTGTAGCCATCTCGTTCACTCGCTCGAACACAATCTTATTGTGGTCCATATTCTGAAACCTTGGCATACTCTGCAATAACAAACTTAAACTTAAGTTTTAATACAAATAAGATTTTTTTACTAATATTCAAAATTATGCATACCTTCCTGAAGTCACCTTCTATCAAGTTATCAACCAATGACGGACCGCCAGCTAGGAATCCCCTGCCAATAGGACTGTAAGGAACAATGCCAATTCCAAGTTCTCTGCAAGTAGGAACGATTTCGTCTTCCAAATCTCTAGACCATAAAGACCACTCGTTTTGCACTGCGGTTATTGGATGAACAGCATGAGCCCTTCGGATTGTCGAAGCGCTTGCTTCTGATAATCCTACATACTTCACTTTCCCTTCATCCACAAGTTTCTTCACTTCTCCCATCTTTCAGTCACATATACAAGTGATTAAGAGCAGCAAAACTAACAGGTTGGGTCGGTTTCGGGGTTCAAACCAAAAATAATGTTTTTTGGCTTTCGGTTTTTCATAATGGGTTCCGCTCGGTTTCAGTTTTTATGTTGTCATTTGGACTTTAATTTTTTGACAGATAAAAATGGTGAACATAATGAATTTGGACCAAAAAAATTATTGTGCATATTTGGGCCAACAACTTTTGGAGTACATAATTTTTTATTTATTAATTATTTAGTATTCTAAAATAAAAAATTGTAATCCATAAATGCAGTAACAAAAAGAGGGTTTTTTTTTTTATTTTTTATATATATTTATTTTTAGTTTTACGTGTTCTGTTCGGTGTTTTGGGTACATGCAAAACTGAAACCGAACTGAAAATTCAATTTTTTTGGAAAAACATAAACCAAATCGTCGGTTTTGGATTGTGTTTGATTATGTCGGTTATTTTGGTTATTTCAGTTTCATGTACACCCCTGCTAACAAAGTAATATGTAAACCAAGCAAAACAGCTTGTCTTGTTGTTTCAGCCAGTTCGGTTTGGGCTAAAACCGAACCAAAAACTGTTTTTGAGTTTATAAAAACTGCTCGGTTTTGGTTATTCAGTTTTGCCATTTGGGCTGAATTTTTTGGGCAGGGAAAACAAGTTGGCAGAAAATAATGAATTTAGGCGAAGTTATAACAGACAAAAAAAGCAAGAAAAACGAACAGTGATTTCAATCGGAACTCGGATATCAATCCGATGAGCATAATAGAGATCAATGCAGTCAATATCTAGTCTCTTCAAGCTAGCTTCACAACATGATCGAACATACGCCGGATCACCACACGCCTCTGGCTTTCCATCGATCCATCGTAATCCAAATTTAGTAGCTATTTGAACTTTCTCCCTCAGTCCTTTTCCTTTCAAAGCCTGCATAAAGTTTCGAGTAATAAAAGGTTGGTTTGGTTCGGCTCGATAGGGGTTCATGTGTTTCGAGTTAGAACGGGTTCAGGCTGGAACGGATTTTGGGTCAAAACGGGTTGTTTAAAACGTTTTTTGTGTTTTTTTTTTTAAATCGTAGTACATTTAAATTTTGCTTCCAGTTTTTGGCATTGGTTATGCTCGCGACATAAGTTAAGCATGTTTAAATGGCGCTTACATGTACCGGGGCCACGAAACGTGCTTACAACGCCACGTGATGCGCTTAACCTGGTCCTGGTACATGCTTTACCGCTTGCTCCGGATGAGTAAGCGACGTCAGTTACGTGTGCTCAATGCCGGTTGCCCACACAAAATGAGTCTGGGTCGGAACGGGCTTCGATGTAGAACAAGTTTGGGTCGAAACACATTGTTTAAAATTACGATACTGACTAGGGGTGTAAGCAAACTGAACCGAACCGGACCGGACGAGACATTGTCCGTGTCCGTCCGTTAAGTTTTTGTCGGATAAACAGTCGGTTCATGAACACTCTACCGAACAAAAATTCGTGTTCATGTATGTTCATTAAGGATTTGAGTTTGTCCTTGTCCAGCGGCGAAGCTTGGACTGAGGCACCAGGGGGAGGGGGGTGGTTGTCAAATTATTGGCCGGAAAAGGCTAAACTTACACTACGTACAGGCCTGTCTCAACGTCCTCGGAGGCCTAAAACTTTCTAAAATGTTGAGGCCTTTTATTTTTATTTTCTTTATGCGTATAACGCTAGAGAGTATACAAAAATTATAGAATATGAATGATATGTCGTGATAATGGATATGAAGCAATCATCCTTAGCTTGTGGCTCATCATTGTGTTACTAATTCTAAAAAAAACTCTACTTTCAAAATCTCATAATACATAACTCTTATTTAAGATGGAGGCCCTATAAATATGAAGGCCTAAAGCTATTGCCTCATTTAGCTTACCCACGATACGGCCCTGACTACGTATAAAAAATTTCAACCGAAAATGGGTAAACTTACACTACTGCGCACAAAAACAGGGGGGGGGCGGGGCCACCCGGGCCTCAATTAAACTTCGCCAATGTCCGTGTCACAAAACGCTAACAGGCACTAATGGATAAACGAACACTGACGGACACTAATGGACATTAATGGACAAATAAACATAAACAACTCTAACGAACAATCAAACAAAAATGTTCGGTTCCTTTATTAAACAGACGGACGTTACCGAATGCTCACGAACACTAATGAACGAACGCGGCCTTTGTCCATGTTGGTCCTTAAACTTACCGAACAAATTTTTTTTTTAAAACGGACGAACATAAACGAACTTTCCGCCTAATTACTGACCTTAGCGATGAGTATTTCATTGGTGTGAGGGCCGTAGGCGTCGGAGGTGTCAAGAAACGTGACGCCTGAGTCAATGGCGTGATGGATAAGTTTGATCATTTCGGGTTCGGGTTTGGGGGGTCCGTAGAACCCGGACATACCCGCACAACCCAAACCCAGTGCTGAAACCATTAGACCTTGTGAACCCAGCTTCACTTTTGGCATCACTGTTGACGTCATGCTGATGTTGTTAGAAGCTTTATCTGACCGTACTAATGTATAAGGTAGGTAGATAATGAAATGAATCACTATGTAATAATATTTTATATGTCCTGCCATTTGTTTTAATAAAAGTTCATTTAGTATATGAACAAACATGATCAAGGAATTTTGTTCACGTTCATTTTTGTTTTATTATGTCCGTGAATTTTGTTCACGTTCATTTTTGTTTTATTTCGGTTAGCCAAATGAAATAAAACATTGTATGTGTTTATTTGTGCTCAATCGTTTGTGTTCGTGAGCGTCGGTTCACGAATAAGTTCATTTTTTAATAAACGAACATGAACAAAAGATTTTGTTCGGTTAGATGTTTGTGAACAGTTCGCTTTTCGATAAAAGCTTAATAGACAACCATGAACAAGACCTTGTTCGATTTAGTTCGGTTTACTTGCAGCCTTACAAGTCTTTTCAAACAGCAAAATATATTTATTATTAAATAAGCGTTGCTTCTTAAAACTATGTTAAAAAAATACATGTATTATTAAATAAGCTCTCTAGCCATTCAAAGTTATCTAACAAGTTTGAATAAACCAAGGATGTGTGAACATGGTTACAAGAGTTAGTAGATGTGATATTCATCCAGATGATACACAGGTTTTCAACTTAACTTCAAAGCCCAATCTCATAACTTATAAAGCTTAAAATCTTGCATTAACTTGCCTTCCAATAAACCTTAACACTATATCATACACTTTCCATACAAATAACAACCTACCATATATTCACCACCATTGTCACACACATATTTCCACCCATGGATTCATCTCAAATCCAACACCACCAACCCGAACCGCCGCCCCTGACGGCGGTAATATCAACCGCATCGATCAACATATCCATCCAAAATCTAATCAAATCATGCAAAAGAAGGCAAAAATGGGAGTTTTTCTCCGGATCAACCAAACAAACTTCCAACAACAAACCTCCTTGGAGAAACCACTTAACACATTTCCTAGAATCTACCCCGGTTCATATTATAGCCATCGTGTTACTCGTCGTTGATCTAGTTATGGTAGTTCTTGAACTCTCGAGAACCATCGTTTCTTGTCCCGCAAGGAATAGAATTAACAAGAAACTAGATGTTTGGTACCATTGGATAGGAATTGGAATCTTGGTTATTCTTGCTACCAAAAGTGTGGCACTAGTAATAGGGTGTGGGAGTTCGATTTTTAAACGCCCTGGGTTGGTCGCTGATGGTGTGGTTTTGATTGGTGCATTGTTGTCTGAAATTTTGATGGAGCGAGTTGGGGTCGGGTTGATTGTTGTGGTGAGTTTGTGGCGGGTTTTGAGGGTTGTCGAGAGCGTTTTTGAGCTGAGTGATGCGGCCATTGAATTGCAAATAACGAGTATATTGTGTCAGTTTGAGTTGCTTCAAGAAGAAAATGAAAGACTCAACAAGATTATAGAAGAAATTCAAGAACAATTCAATAAACGAGTTTAGATGCGTACGTTTAGAGGTATCAAATGTATAATTAGTAATGATTATCAAATTGAATCCAGAAACCTATGCATACATTTGTAGGATGTATCATATATTGTAGAAAAATTGTTGCATACACGTATATGTATATGTGTATATACCATTAAACAAAACAATCAAAAGTTCTTATATTGTTTTAAGCCATACCAAATTGATCTTTTTTTTTTCTATTCAAAACGACTTGTTTTAAACCCGAATCTATTTCGACTAGTTGCACGAACATGCATCTTTACACCAAATAAACTCGAGAAAATATACCATCGAACAAAAAATCAATTTCTAAAACCCAACACGCAAGAAACATCCAACAAAGTCACAAAATATTAAAGCATAGTTGATACAATGAAGCACAACTAGTAAGACTCCAACAAAGTACCAATATTTTAAAAACAATCTGAACTCTGAAGGCCTTCAAACACAAAACTACCAAAACCTCTTGTCAACTTCACAGCTTCCACTTCATTAATTCTCAACACCAGAACTCGTGCTAGTGTTCCCATGGGCATAAGGAACGGCATGAGTATTTGCTTTTTTGATAACCTGAAAACTCTTAACAAGTTAGTGTGCCAAATTACATATCAGAAGCAAACATAAAATAGTGTTTATAACTGTGAAAGAGAAGACTAAGGCACAACAAAAAGAAAAAAACAAGAACTACAAGGTCACAAAAGAGAGCTTGTGAACACAATAATAATGACCAATAGATGAACGATATCCAATGCCATCTGTACTAGTAAACATACTTTGCCTAGCCATGAAAAGTTTGACAACTCAATGTTAAATGTTTATATTGTTTTAGTAAGACATATATTTATATATTCACTTATATTATGTTATTCAACTAGACTCAATAAACTTAAAACTTAGTCATAAAAACAATAGTCACAACAAGAACTAACCTTATTACTCTTGATGGTACTTGTAGCCCGTCTTTTTCTCTGCGGTTTCTTGTGAAAATGGGGCGATACAAGACTTTCCAGATACGTTGGTGTGCTGATAAGGAACATCCGACTCTCGATCAAACAGTAATGACCATGAGGTGATACTTGATGACACAAGGGTCTCTTATTTGGTACGTAATTCTTCAATAGTTTTATCATGTGCACGACATCATAATCGATCTTGAGTACTGGCCCAAAATATTCCCAAGACCGCTCCTTATTCATTACCCATATATTGATAGATGTAAGCCAGAATAAACATAAACACCCATTCATATTACCCAATAGCATCCTCGAGGATTTCCAACTATTATATAGCTTGTTGTATCTTGCGTCATCCGGCATGGGGACCTCCATAAACTTCTCATCCGAAAAACGCAATGAAAGAACTACAATTTTCTTTTCGGGTGAAGTATCATATGCTAACCAATGAAGGGCCCCCTCGCATAAGATACCGATTCTACTAATAAAAACATAGTTTATCTCCGCGATAACCTTCCAAATATTATATCGCAAACTAAATACATGAAAACATGCATTATTCTCACCTTTCTGAAACACTAAAATGATCTTGTAATCATCATTTTTGGAATCATAACCAAAGCCCTGACACGTAAAACCGGTTTCAGGGATATCTCGGGACTTGGTTACATTCTTTACCTCCCTAGTTGAAGGATTAATGACTACAACTTTAGTAGGAGAAGGTGAGACACACACCAGACCATTGGAAGAGCCGATAAGATGACGATCATTGAGGTCAAAGAAGTTGGTACTAATATTACCCCGTTGAAGTATAACATCATCTGGTTCTTTGGACATAGTAATTCTTCGGTGTGCAAATCTTTTATTGTTGCAGTCATTGTGATATTGATGGTTGAGATGGAGTTTAATGAATAGTGGGTCTGATATCAAAGACAACCAATACTTGCACACACTCTTGCATCGGATGAGATCCCTTACATGCAATTGTTTGAATATCTCACGTTGTATTTCGAAGGGAAGATGTGCCATTGAAACCCTAAAGTTAAGTTACACATGAATGAATATGAATATAATCTTTTTAAAGTTCTTTTATTTTATTTTGTATGGGTTGGTAACCCATTGGGCCATCAGGATTTCGAATTTTAACATGTCCAATTTGCTAACTTCCTTAGATTTTTCTAGTTAACTTTTTTTTTTTAAATTATGATAATGCAAAAATGTCCATGTTGTTGAAAAACAACATAATAATAACAATAACAGTTAAATACCAAAGTTTATTGGTAGGGTCTAGCAGGATGAGATGTATGTGAATCATATATTTATTCTAATGGATAGAGAGTTGCTTCCAGTGAGAGCCTGCAAACTCTATAAAAGGCCTGCCTCATAAAACATAGTGTTAGTAATGGTTTCAAAACTACAAAATGTGTCGTATAAGAATAATGATAGTGATAAAACAAATTATATAAAATTATAAGAAACTAATATGTATACACACATATAAACAATTAAATATTTTTAAATTTAAACACCTCTCTCTCTCCCTCCCTCTGTAATCTATCTTTCTCGATCTCCTTCGCCGGTCTAGCCACCATCAGCGCGATTACCACTCGCAAACAAGTATCGCCGCTAATTTTCCGACCACCACCCATCATCTTTAGATATCGCCATGAATCAATACCAACCACCACCGAACCACCACCGACCTTCTTCAATCTAGTACCACTACAAGAAATTGACTCTATGGCGAAGAGTGATGACATGGTGTCGTTGGCATAACTTGAATAGTTGAGTTACAACAACAGCACATTGCAGGACAAAACTACCCCTCACGTGAGGGCATACTGATGGTTTCAACAACCAGAATTAACGGGGTTAATGGAGTCGGGATTAATTGCAAGTGAAATGAAACCACATGGACGAAAATCGCAATTTTGAAATTATTAGACTAAAACTACGTATTTGAATAAACCATAGGTACGAAAACCACAGTTCACTCTTTTATATATTTAGTTTTATCATTTGGTATCTGTAATTAAAATTTTATATAAATAATGTTATTATTTTATATAAATAATAGGCTAGTAACTCTGGTCATTTCGAGCTGAACCAAGTAACCAACCATGTGTGAAGATGGTTTGAACTTTGAAGAGTTAACATATGTAGTTTTCATCCACGAGTCCATGAAAGACAAGAAGTTCTCAACTTGACTTCAAAGGCCAATCTAATGACCCAATGGATCAAGGCTTAAAGGCTAAGCAAAATATAAAACTTTCTATACAAATAACATCCTGCCAATTCACCACCACTGTCACCTATATTTCTAACCTGAATTCATCTCAAATTAACACCACAACCGCCCAAGGCTGCAGTAATATGGACAAAATCGATCGCCATATGCATCCAAAATTATAATCAAATCTGCAAATGAAGGCAATAATGGGAGTTTGCATCTTTGCACCCTATAAACTTAGAAGAAAATTACCATCGAACAAAAAAAAAATAATTTCTAAAGCCAAACACGTGAGAAACATCCAACAAACTCACAATATTTAAAAGCATAGTTAAGCACAATCAAGCACAACCAGTAAGACTCCAACAAAGTAACAATTTTTAAAACACAATCTGAACTCTGAAAACATTCAAACACAAAAGAACCAAAACCTCTTGTCAACTTCATAGCTTCCACTTTATCAATTCTCGACACCAGAAGTGGTACTGGTGTTCCCACGGGCATCAGGAATGACATGCCTGTTTGCTTTGACCTGCAAATTTATAACAAGTTAGTGTGCCAAATTCAATAGTAGAAGCAAACATAAAATAGTTCCCATACCTGTGAAAGAAAGAACTACAAGAAATGGAAGAATGCCCAAAATATGACAATTGTATAACAAATGAGTAAAGTAAAATACAACTACAAGGTCATAAAGAAGGCTTGGAACTCAATGGCAATAACCATACGTAGATGAATGATACCAATGTTGAATTAATATGTTAATCTTAGTATTTAAAACATATGATTTAGTATCTAGGTTTCGTATTATATATCTTGGCGGTTAATTTGTAATACTTTTATAATCCTAACTGTTGCAACGTTTCAAAACGTTGTTATTAAACATCACGAATATATAAGTATATATGTATGTATTCACTGCAATTGACAGTTACCAAGTATTCTAACACCATTATATTTTGTTTGTTATACGTCTGTTGCAATATAATATGCACACACAATCAAAAACATGTTTGTAATATTCGATCACTAATTTGTTTAGGGGGTGGCAGCGCATTGCCCGCTTACCTGCCTTTTTATTGTAATTGGATCCTTTTATTTTCTATTAATACCAACAACAATGACATAGTTCAGAATCAAAGGTCATCTGTAAGTGTAAACAACTTTGGATTAAAGAGACTGAACATTGCAAAGCTTTGGGATGTTGTTCCTACTGTGACAGGCATGGTTTCACAAATCAATGTTAACATTTTATTGCTTTGATACATACATATTATTATCATACGTTTACTTAACTATTTTATGCTTACACTAAGCTTTAAGTTTACACTTGCGCGGGTGGTCACAAAGGCTTGGGTCATGCAATGCTTAGGTGCTACTTGTGGGCACAAAAGATCGGCTAAGCTTATGGTACATTTTGAACATGAATACAGATAGAAGATCTAGGTAGTTAAAGGCTCAAAGTCAATTAATTCAAAATTTCTTTATCATATGTGTATTACTCATAATAAAACAGTAATCACAATTAAAACGCACCTTTGGACACTTGATGGCACTCGTGGCCTGTCTTTTTCTCTGCCTTTTCTTGTGAAAGTGGGGAGATACAAGACTTTCCACAAATAATGGTGTTCCGAAAAACATCCGATGCCTGACCAACTGATAATCACGAGAACATATCCGATGACGCAAGGGCCTCTTATATGGAATGTAATTCTTCAATTGTTTGATCAGGTGCACAGCGTCATTCTTGATCTCGAGTTCTGTCCCACATTTATCCCAAGATCACTCCTGATTCACTACCCACATATGATGGACATCTGTGAACCTGAATAAACATAAACGCCCGTCCATAGTCCCCAACCGCATCAAGAAGGGCTGCCCGATATATAGCGCGTTGTATGTTGCATCATCTTGCGTGGGGACTTCCAGAAACTTCTCGTCCGAGAAATGAAATGAGAGAATTGCATTTTTCTTTGTGGGTGAAGTATCATATGCCAACCAATGAAGGGCCCCGTCACACAACATACCCACTCTACTGGTAAAAACATAGTTTATCTCCGTGATAACCTTCCAATTGTCGGATCTTAAACTAAACAAATAAAACATGTAGAACTCTCACCTATCTTAACCCCTATAATTGTTGGGTTCTATACGGGTGTAGCCCCGGCCCGTCTTGGGTTGGGCAGTTGAAGACTAGAAGGGTTGAATGGGCTGGCCACCCACTCAACTTTAGTGGCCCGTTTTATATTATTTCTTGTAACTTATGGAGGTAGAAATAAAACCCTAGTTAGCCTCCCTATATAAACAATGTTGTATCTTGTAATTTTCTTGAGCACCTCAATAAAAGAAGAGACCCTGTTCGTTGCCCGTGGACGTAGGTTACACACCGTGACCGAACCACGTAAATCCCTTGTTCATATTTACTGCTTTATATTATTATCATAATTGTTCTGTGTGTGTGTTTTTTGCGATACACCTACTGCCAACATTAGTTAATTGATCCGTGAGAAAGTCAAAGCCACCAACCCCCTTTTCAACAATTAATATTACTATTGAAGAATTAATAGCCGCATTCCTAACTTCAACTGCTGCTCCGTTTCGATCGGTACGTTGCTGCCACTGGTTCTGTTTGTTTTTTCTTGGGTTATTAATTTAGTTCAGATTTGTGTTGGGTTTTGTCATTTATTCCGCTGCTGCGCTTATTCGTCTCGTATTATTATTCGTTTTAGAAATCAATTAGAAATACCGTTGTATTGTGTTGATTTCTGTCACCCTATCCGATTCCTTTCGGGTCAGCCGCGTACACGTAATACCTAACAAGTGGTATCAGAGCCAGTGTTGGCTCTCACTCTTTGATCTCCGGTATTATGGCTGATGAGGGTAAAACGAAAATCGAGAAGTTCGATGGACAAAACTTTGGATGGTGGAAGATGCAAATCACGGATTTGCTAATACAGAAAGATCTAGATGTGGCTTTGGAGGAACCGCCAGAAAAGATTACAGATGAGTGGAAAGCTATTGACAAGAAGGCGAAGTCAACAATTAGGCTTGCCTTGTCTATGAACGTGGCGTACAACATCTTAGACGAAACCACAGCGCGTGAAATCATGGAGGCGTTGTCAAACATGTATGAGAAGCCATCATCTGCAAATAAGGTGTTCCTAATCCGGGAGTTGGTAAACACACGCATGAAAGAGGGAGGTTCTGTTACCGAACACATATACACCTTCAATTCTCACCTGAGACGTTTATCATCGGTGAAGTTCAAGATTGATGATGAATTGCAAGCTTGCCTACTTTTGTCTTCATTACCTGACAGCTGGTCAGGAACAATCACTGCAGTCACCAGTCCAGTAGGTTCGGATGCCTTGACTTTCAACAAAGTTCGTGACCTGATTTTGAATGAAGATTCTAGAAGGAGAAATAATGGAGAATCATCAAGCACTTTGCTAAGTGCTGAAGGTAGAGGGAGAAGCAAGAACAAAGGAGGCAACAGGGGTAGATCAAAATCTAAGAAAAGAAGCAAATCTAGACCAAGAAAAGATATTACCTGCTGGAATTGCCAGGAGAATGGGCATTTCAGAAGTCAATGTACCAACCCTCCAGCACCTTAACAGAAAAAGGAAGTAAAATCTACTTCGGAAGTAAATGCTGCTACAAATGAAGTTTCAGATGATGAAGCCCTAGTCTGTTGTGTTGAGAACACAGTTGAGTCTTGGATCATGGACTCTGGTGCGTCTTTCCATGCCACGTTTAGCACAAAGAGCCTAATGAATGTTAGAACAAGAAACTTTGGTAAAGTCCGTTTGGCGAATAATGAGGCTCTAAATATTACCGGGATGGGGGATATCGACTTGAAGACTTCTTCAGGAACTACATGGACTCTGAAAGATGTCAGAATAATTCCTGGGTTAAGGAAGATGCTGATTTCTATTGGGCAGCTTGATGTTGAAGGTTATAGTGTTACTTTCAGAGGAGGGCAATGGAAGGTCATAAAAGGTAACTTGGTAATTGCTCGCGGGAAGAAAAAGGGTACGTTGTACATGGCAGAAATCTCAGCGGGAGAGGTGAATTTAGTGGCTAGTGGACCGAGTCCATCATGTTTGTGGCATCAACGACTCGGCCACATGAGTGAGAAAGGTTTGAAGATACTGGCAGAGAAAGGAAAATTCCCTGATTTGAAAAAGGTGAAACTTGATACAGGGTTCTGTGAACCTTGTGTGCTTGGCAAGAAGAAACGGGTCACCTTCATAAAATCAGGAAAAACACTTAAAGCAAAGAAACTTGAGCTCGTTCATACTGATGTGTATGGACCAACACCAGTATCATCATTAGGAGGCTCCAACTACTACGTTACTTTCATTGATGACGCTACACGGAAGCTATGGGTCTATTTTCTCAAAAACAAGTTCGAGGTATTTGAGATTTTTCAGAAATGGAGGGCAGCCGTGGAGATGGAAACGAATCTGAAAGTGAAGTGTTTAAAGTCTGATAATGGTGGGGAGTACATCAGCAAGGAATTCGTTAATTACTGTGCTGAGAGGGGTATAAAGATGATTAATACCGTTCCCGGTACGCCACAGCAGAATGGAGTAGCCGAAAGAATTAATAGGACACTGAATGAAAGAGCTAGGGCAATGAGGTTAAATGCAGGGCTTCCAAAGACCTTCTGGGCAGATGCAGTCAACACTGCTGCATATCTTATAAATAGAGGACCGTCAGTTCCTCTTGGATTCAGACTTCCAGAGGAAGTATGGAGTGGAAAAGAGGTTAAATTCAAACATCTTAAAGTGTTCGGTTGTGATGCTTACATTGGGATAAAAGATACTGAGAGGGACAAGCTTGACCCTAAGGCGAAGAAGTGTACTTTTATAGGCTATGGAGACACAAAGATGGGCTATAGGCTTTGGGATCCAGAGGCCAGAAAGGTATGTCGGGCTCGTGATCCGGTTTTTAATGAAGCAAGACTTTACAAAGATAGAAAGTCATTCACACAAGAAGTTGATAAAGAACATGTAGAGTTTGAAGATTCAAGTGAGAAGGTTGATAGTCAGAGCTCAGAAACATCAGAAGAGGTTTTGGAAGAAAATGCAGATGAATTTGAGGATTTCTCTGACAGTGGGAGTTCAGAGCCTAATACTGAACAGTCTCCACTAGAACAAGAAATGATTACACCTCAGCTAGAGGTTAGGAGGTCTTCCAGAACCATTAGACCTCCTAAGAGATATTCTCCTTCTGTTAATTACCTTCTACTGACAGAGAATGGTGAACCACAGTGTTACTCTGAAGTAATGAGCTTGAAAGACTCGTCTCAGTGGGAGAAAGCGATAGAGAAGAGATGGATTCACTTAACAAGAACGAGACTTGGGTTCTTACAAAGCTTCCGCCCGGGAAGAAAGCTCTTCAGAACCGATGGGTATTCAGGATCAAGGATGAAAGTGATGATACAAAGAGATACAAAGCACGATTGGTAGTGAAAGGGTTCCAACAAAAGCATGAGGTTGATTATAATGAGATATTTTCCCCTGTGGTAAAAATGACTACAATCAGACTGGTGCTTAGTATTGTGGCTGCAGAAAACTTATATTTGGAGCAGTTGGATGTGAAGACAGCTTTTCTGCATGGTGACCTTAAGGAGGATATCTACATGGCACAGCCAGAGGGGTTTCAAACAGTTGGTAAAGAAAGCATGGTGTGCAAGTTAAAGAAGAGTCTTTATGGGTTGAAGCAGGCGCCCAGGCAGTGGTATATCAAGTTTGATGATTTTATGGGCAGGAATGGATATAAAAGATGTGAGATGGACCACTGTTGTTATCTCAAGAAATTCGCCAGTTCTTATATCATTCTACTGTTGTATGTAGATGATGTGTTGATTGCCGGTTCAGACATGTCAGAGATTAATAAGTTGAAGCGACAGATGTCTGAAGAATTTGAAATGAAAGATTTAGGTCCAGCCAAGCAAATTCTTGGCATGAGCATCACCAGAAACAAGAAGGACAGTTCTCTAACTTTATCTCAGGAGAAATACATATGGAAGATTTTAGAGAAGTTTAACATAAGTGATGAGAAAACCGCTACTCGAAGTGCACCTATGGGTAGTCATATTAAACTTTCTAAGGATCAGTCTCCTAGTACTGATGGAGAAAAGGCAGACATGGCAAAGATTCCTTATGCATCTGCAGTGGGTAGTCTTATGTATGCAATGGTATGCACGAGACCTGACATCGCTCACGCAGTGGGAGTTATTAGCAGATTCATGTCAAATCCAGGGAAAGCACATTGGGAAGCAGTGAAGTGGCTGCTTAGGTACCTAAAGGGAACTTCAAAGATGGCGTTATGCTTTAAAGGCAAGAATGCAATTCTTAAAGGGTTTTCAGATGCTGACTTGGGCGGATGTAAGGAGACTTATAAGAGTACTACGGGATATGTGTTCACTATGGGGATACTGCAATCTGTTGGAAGTCTAGACTGCAAAAGAGTGTGGCACTCTCAACCACAGAAGCTGAGTATATGGCAGCTGCTGAAGCGAGTAAAGAGCTTGTTTGGTTGAGGACTTTCTTAGAGGAGTTAGGCAGGGAACAAACAGATTATCCATTGTACTGCGATAATGAAAGTGCTGTGAAATTAGCCAAGAATCCTGTGTATCATGGTAAAACAAAGCACATTCATATGCGTTATCATTACATTCGGGGTTTAGTCAGTGATGGGACTATTCGGTTGGACAACATTAGGGGAGACAGGAATCCGGCGGATATGTTTACCAAGGTTGTGACCTTGGACAAACTGAAGCTATGTGTAGCTTCAGTTGGTCTCCAGGAATAGTGTTGAGGAGGTGGCGACGAACAGGTAGAAGACATGGTTTATATTGAAGACAAAAGATTACAGGTACTGGTGTGTTTACAGGTGGAGCAAGTGAAGACGTTCCAAGGCTCCAAGTGGGAGATTGTTGGGTTCTATACGGGTGTAGCCCCGGCCCGTCTTGGGTTGGGCAGTTGAAGACTAGAAGGGTTGAATGGGCTGGCCACCCACTCAACTTTAGTGGCCCGTTTTATATTATTTCTTGTAACTTATGGAGGTAGAAATAAAACCCTAGTTAGCCTCCCTATATAAACAATGTTGTATCTTGTAATTTTCTTGAGCACCTCAATAAAAGAAGAGACCCTGTTCGTTGCCCGTGGACGTAGGTTACACACCGTGACCGAACTACGTAAATCCCTTGTTCATATTTACTGCTTTATATTATTATCATAATTGTTCTGTGTGTGTGTTTTTTGCGATACACCTACTGCCAACATTAGTTAATTGATCCGTGAGAAAGTCAAAGCCACCAACCCCCTTTTTAACAATTAATATTACTATTGAAGAATTAATAGCCGCATTCCTAACTTCAACTGCTGCTCCGTTTCGATCGGTACGTTGCTGCCACTGGTTCTGTTTGTTTTTTCTTGGGTTATTAATTTAGTTCAGATTTGTGTTGGGTTTTGTCATTTATTCCGCTGCTGCGCTTATTCGTCTCGTATTATTATTCGTTTTAGAAATCAATTAGAAATACCGTTGTATTGTATTGATTTTTGTCACCCTATCCGATTCCTTTCGGGTCAGCCGCGTACACGTAATACCTAACAATAATGATCTTGTAATCATCATTGATGGAATCATAACCAAATCCCGAACACGAAGAATCGGTTACAGGAATTTGGGGCTTGGTTATTTTTTTGACCTCCCTAGTCGAAGGATTAATTACTAGAATTTCATTAGGGGAAGGGGAGATGCATACCAAACCATTAGAAGTGCCAAGTAGATGACGGTCGTTGACACAAAAGCATCTTCTACATTCAAAGTAATCGACTTTCTTAAACATAGTAATCCTTCTGTGTCTAATTCTTTTATCGTTGCGATCATTTTGATATTGATGGTTGAGATGTTCTTTAACGAAAACCGAAAACCGGATCCGATATCAAAGACGACCAAGACTTACAAACGCTATTGCATCGGATGAGATCCGTTACACTCAATCCTATAAATATCTTTTGTTGGATATCACGCGGAAGATGTAGCATTGAAACTCTAGTATCGGCGATTTCATGGATAAGAGGTTTCATTGAAACTCTAGGTTTAGCAAGTCGAAAGGGGGGGGGGGGGGGTTGCTTAGCAGTAGATTTGAGTTTTTTCTTTGAGTGAAGGATTTATTACGGAGTATGGTAAGTACCAATTATATAAAGACAAATCATGGTTAGTGAAGTTACCGTCACATCGGCGATTGAGATATATAATTTACCATTAAGTGTTACCAAGAGTGTCATTTACAAATTCAATCTGTAATAATAAGCTTCTCACTTTAATGGTATTATCTATAAATAGCATATGAATAGTAATTTCAATCCAACTATCTATTATCATGAAAGAAAACAAAATACTGACAAACCGCACTATTTGCAGTGACTCCACAGTCCATATATCTTCTGCATATATGAACTAGAATTGTTAGACTAAAAAGAATCCAAAACCATCAATAAGATTATTTCTCATCATTATCATTGCTAGAATTTTTCTTGCACGGTTGAAACAAAAGGATTTAAGGGTAGACTATCCATCACACTCATATAGAATTAATCACCAGTTATAATTATATAATATGTTTACTTAACAATTTTATGTTAATTTAACTAGAGTCACTAAGCTTAGAACTCACAGTGAATTTGTTTATGATAGGCAAAGTAGACATTATACAATACAACTACAACTCACCTAAGACCTCTTGAAGATAATCGTGATCTGTCTCTTTCTCTGCGGTTTCTTATGAAAATGGGGAGATACAAGACTTTCCACAAATATTGGTGTTCCAAAGAACGTCCGATTCCTGCACAACCAATAATTACGAGACCGTCCTTGACGACACAAGGGCTTCTTATGTGGAATATAATTCTTCAACTGTTTTATCATGTGCACGGCATCATACTTGATTCCTAGTCCCAGCCCAAATTTTCTCCAAGAGCGCTCCTTAATCATTATCCATATCTCAAAGGCAAATATATGCGTGAATAAACATAAATACCCGTCCACTGTCCCCAGTCGCATCAACAAAGTTTGCCCGGTATATAGCTCTCTGTGTGTCACATCATCAGGCATGGGGACTTCCTTAAACTTCTCATCCGAGAAATGAAATGAAAGAATTACATTTTTCGTTTTGGTTGAAGTATCATATCCCAACCAATGAAGGCCCCCGTTGAATAAGATACCAATGTTACTAGTAAAAACATAATGTGTGTCCCCGATAACCTTCCATTTGTTATATCGCAAACTAAATACATGAAAACATGTATTATTCTCACCTTTCTTGAACCCTACAACGACCTTGTAATCATCCTTTATTGAATCATAACCAAAGCCCCAACACAGATAATCCGTTTCTAGAATTTTGGGCTCGGTTACATTCTTCACCTCCCTAGTAGAAGGATTAATGACTACAATTTCAGTCGGGGACAGGGCGACACATACCAAACCATTGGAAGAACCAAGTAGCTGACGGTCGATGATGCCACGACCTCTTATTTCACATAGTTTGTAATCAGACATTGTAATTCTTCTGTGTCGAAATCGTTCATTTTTGTGATCTTTATAATATTGATGGTTGAGATGATCTTTAATGAAAACTGGATCTGATATCGAAGACGACCAAGACTTGCAAACGCTCTTGCATCGGATGAGATCCGTTACTCTCAATCCTATAAATATCTTATGTTGGATATCACGGGGAAGATCTGCCATTGAAACAATAGGTTCAGCGGTTTCATGAGGAAGAGATGCCATTGAAGCCTTCTTTTCGGCAATTTCATGGGGAAGAGGTTCCATTGTAAACCTAGGTTTTGTTGGTTCTAAAAGAGAAAGGGGGGGGGGGGGGTTAGATTTTTCTTTAAGTGAAGTTGGGGAGTATGGCAAGTACCAACTATATAAAGACAAGTCACGGTTAATGAAGTTTTTACCGTCACATTGCCGATTGAGATATATATTTTATCATTAAAAGTTACCAAGAGTGCCATTTACAAATTCAATCCATAATCATAAGCTTCTCAGTAATTAATGGTATTATCTATAAATAGCCGCAATCATATGAATAATTTCTATCCCACTATTTATCAACTTGAAAGATAAGCAAATACTTACAAATCACGCAGTGTCATCACCGAGGTTTGAATAGGCTGTTTGCAGGGACTCCATAGTCCATATCTGAGGTATCTTCATCATGATTGTGAACTAGAATTGTTCGACTTAAATATAATAGAAAACCATCAATAAAATTATTAGTCTCATCATTATCATTATCATTGCTAATAATTTGTTTGCTTAAATCATACAGGCACCAAATAAAGAAAAAGAAGGGTCAGGCTAAATGTACCCACTGGTTGCTTGTCATACCCCCCTGGAAAAACCAACTTTAATATTACCCATTGAAATTATATAATTACCAAATTAGCACAAAAATAAGGATTTCATATTTTTTTTACAAGTTGCGTTTTTTTTATGATTTCGAGTTTCGGGTTTAGGGTTTAGGGTTCGGGTTTAGGGTTTAGTTTTTGGGGTTTCGGGTTTATGGTTTAGAGTTTAGGGTTTAGGGTTTAGGGTTCGGGTAAAGGTTTTCGGGTTTAGGGTTTAGGTTTCGGGTTTAGGGTTTAGGGTTCGGGTTTAGGGTTCGGGTTTTCGGGTTTCCGGTTTCGGGTTTAGAGTTTAGGGTTTAGGGTTTAGGTTTTCGGGTTTCGGGTTTAGGGTTTAGAGTTTAGGGTTTAGGGTTCGGGTTTAGGGTTTTAGGTTTTCGAATTTCGGGTTTATTTTGTAAAAGATAAAGAGGTAAAATAAGGATATTGTAAATATATATACTAGTAAAATTAAAAAAATATATATTATTAATATTTATAATATTAATACTAATATTAATACTAAAAAAATACGTAATCACCAAGATGACTAAAGGGGTTTTCAAATTTATATCAAGTTAAATGTATTATGGTGGATTGGTGGGATGATTTGTAAAAAGTGGTTGTAGAAGGTGAAGATAACTAATATGGTATACAAATTATAAAAAGAAAAGTAAGAGGTTTGAATTGTATTTCCTAAATACTAGAAGGGGGGGGGGGTATGTTTAGTAAAATTAGAGAAAGGAGGGTACGTTTAGCAGCAACCGAAAAAGAAACCTCAAGCTATTAATATTTAATACGGAACAGTCCAAAGGCGCGTGGGGACAATTTTCCACAACGGCAACGTGCAAGACTCTTCTGATGGTAAGGCTGTATGCGTAAGAAGACAATAAAAACTTTAACTCGCACTCTTCTTTAAAGACGGTTTACGCAGAAGAAATAATTCTTGCCAGAAGTTGCTTAAAAAAACCCAATCCCGATCCAAGACAATTGATGTTAAAACTATTCAGAAAAGTCATACATCTTGTTTGATTTGAGGCCAAAAGAACTGAGAGGCTATGCGTTTAAAGGTTTTCAAGACCCCTCAGTGACCAGCTATTGGTGTACATGGGCTTCGTAAATAACTTTACTACAGATGCTGGTATTGTCGTAAGTAAGGAAGCAGTAATGTCAATAATTCAGCAGTGAGCGGTCTTCTCGATAATGCCTCTGCCCCACAATTTTCTTTCCCCGACCGGTGAATGATAGAAAAATCAAAAGGCAACAATTTTAAGAGAAGCCGTTCTTGTTATGTGAAACCCTCTGTTCTAATAAGAACTTCAACGTATAATGATTCGAAAGCCTACCTAAAAGATAATGATTCCATCTCTGAACTTGCAAAACTAAAGCAAGTAACTCCCAATCATAAGCTGACTTTAGCATTGCCTTCGATTATGAATTGGTTCCGAAAAATCAGGGTGCTTAAGACTGTGGCTATGATCAGAGTACACTTTAGTCGGTTAAAAGCTCGGGTGACCTCTTCGTGCCAAGTGAAACACTCCTTAGTTAATACCAAAAGGGGCCCAACAATCAGCCTATAGTTACGTACGAACATCCAATAATTAACCTGTTAAATTCAGAAACTCCCGTACCTCACAAACATTGGAGGGCACGTATGGGCCAAGATTGAACGGCTCTGATTTTTTCCTGGTCAACTTGTACCCCTGTGGCTGTCCAAAACAGCACTTGGATAGCTTAGAATAAAACTGTTGGGCAGCAAGTTAACCGAGAGCTGCTCCTAAGTGCCCTTAGTGCTGTACCATAGATAAGGATACATCAAAGAACACCACTATAAAACAACGTCATAAAAGTGCAAAATAAGTCGTTCATAGCCGCTTGAAAAATAGTGGGCGTTAGTCAACCCAAAAGGCATCACTTGAAACTCGTAGTGACCTGAGAGGGTATGAAAGAATTAATGTGCGCAAACCAAGCTTAGAGAATACTGTTGCCCCATATAGCTTGTCCAACAACTCATATATATTGGGAATCGGGTATTAATTGGCGATTGTAATCCAGTTTAAAGCCATAGTCTACACAAGTACGCCTCATATTGTCCTTTTCCAGCTGTTAATAGTTCCTCCAATCGTTTTTTGATCTTGCCTGGACCATGTTCAAAGTCTTGAGCCATTGAACCCCCAAAACATGATCAGTCCCGCCTATAGGAAACGGGTAAAAATCCTGAACTATATATCTTTAGGGTCATTGATCTGCAATGATAGGTCCTTGCATACTTGACCATATCGATCGTGTCACCTCTCTATTACCAATTTGGACACCAAAGGGTTCCACTGATTTGGTTGACACTTTCAGTCACTTGCCAAAAATCAGATATGAAATTATGTGACAAACCACCACGAACACGAATAAGTACCTCAGTGGAGCTCAACATCCCGTGAACATTCATGGTAGTCAGATGTGGTTTACCGAGAATCACATGTAAATTGATGCCTACTAATGTACCATTTTTGAACCCTCAAAACTTGTCGATCCAAGCACTTTCGAGCCCTCTTTTGTTCTTTGACGATTTCGGTTGCGACCCACTATCTAGATCATCCATAGACATGCTAACCTTCATATGATGTGGCGACTCAACTACCACTATATCTGATCCTCCTGTGTTGCCACCACTATATTCGAATCCGAATCCGAATTGTGACGACTCGGGCTGTTATCGGTTACGGGAAAATGTTGTGGGAACCGGGAATCTAAAGATATGAAGCTCTAGGAAACTTAATGGATCCTTAATCACTCTCAAGGTGTCACCTAAAAAGAAATCTTAGAGATCATGTAAAAACACCGGCTTATTAGTTCACCTGTCAGTTCACCAATTATGATTAATTACCCTATAAAACAGCTAACCCGTCGGTTTCACTATCTCAATGCACCTAAGTACATGGGGTGGTTTTGAACAGCTTAAAGGACACGGGTAAACAGTGAAATTAAGGCAAAAATAGGCAAACTTCCTGTTAGATAATTTAACCTAAAACCATAACAACGCAGACAAACCTGACTACTTATCACCCGTCGGATATCTAAGTAGGTAAGAATATAAACTTCTAATTAAATGCCAAAGATAAGTTTCTATGGTGAATGAGCTCAATAAACCATAAGCAAGTTGGAAACACACAGTCAACAACCCTAACATGCAACCTATAATTGAAAGACAATCAAGCAAGTAACATGTGAAACATTCATTCAAGCACAAATCAAAAATAAATAAGCATGAGAACCGACTAGTCCAAAATAATCAACAAAACATCATCACAAGCCTAGATAACTAAAAGTGTTTAGCCAATAATCATGTCCAAAACAATAAAATAAGATAAATATTACACTTCATGAGAAGAGGAATAAAAGGAAATAAGGTGAGTGTCTTGTTCAAAAACAAATTGAGTAGCCTAGAATGCATGCTAGCTTCTGTCCTTTTCTTTCCTTTATTCCTTTATTCTTTCTCGAACGAACAGTACCCTCACGAAATAAGCCTCCCAATAAAATATTTTCTGACTTGCGGCTATGGTGGGTTATCTCTCTCTCGTCAACTGCCCCCGTAGGGTTTTCTTATGATCTCATTATTTATATTAGATTGTGCAAATTTGTTTTCCAAGAAATCTCAACAAAAAGGCCCACCAAATTTGACGTCTGCAGCCCATAGCTCGATTTGAATTATAATTTATGTTTAGTCAAGTTAAATCATAGCCATTTTGTTCTAACTTCACCATTCGCTCCACATAGACCCACCATGAAATTGTGCGGGTCCACACCAAATTAAATAAAGCCTTGCAACCCACCAATCTTTTATACTTCTGTGCGATCCAAGAAAATTATATATGTCGCCAACGTATTCTGCCAATTTGTGACATATAATTAGTATCCACACAAAAATTTAACATTTCAAATTTAAATATATAACTCATACGTAAATCATGTGTGATGTAACAAGCAAATACGTATATCTCTTTTTTTAGTTGATTTATAAGTTTTGGCTCGTTGTCTCTTGAAACCTTGAAACTCACATATGAACCAATTAAGAATAATATTTAATAAAAACATGGCTCAAAAAGTATCTAAAAGTGTAGAAAATATTAATATAAAATATGTATAATTTAACCCACATCACCTACCACCTCGTTGGTGATATCGTCTTTAACCGTTGTTCTGAAGGTTTGTTGATCCTGGCTCCTCATCCACTACTAAATGCAATTCAAAAAAAAATATTAAACGAAGTTTGCGTTTGCCGGGAGTCGAACCAAGGTCTATTGCTTGGAAGGCAATTATCCTAACCGTTGGACTACAAACGCTGATTGATACTTAGGGTGTGTTTGGCAAAGGCTTTTAGGAGTTTTTTAGGGGCTTTAAGCTACAAGCTTTTAGAAAAAGCTCCTATCTAATAAAAAATATTGTTTGGTAAGAGGAGCTTAAAGCTTTTAGAAGATGAGAAAAAGCTCTAAATTGAAACGCTACTTTAGTCACTTATTTATCATGACAGATCTAGGGTATGGTATGTATATGTATATGTATGTATGTGTGTGTGTGTGTAAACTCTAGGTGATTTACAAGGACAATTCTGTGACACACTCTTCCAAGTCCTTGAGCTTAAGGTAAAAACCTCCGCCTGCGAATTATCACGTGCAATCTTGACGATCTTAGGGGTCGCTAGTTTTAGGACAAACCCCAAAACCAACAACACCAGTTGATTCACTCGGAAACACTATACATAAAGATTTCCTAATTGATGGATTCCAAGGAACAATCAGCTTCTGTTTATTAGCTACGTCTCGATCAAAACTGTGAAAACACACCAATCCGTGGGACCAATCGAGCAGACGTAACAGTGGCTTAACGATGGGAGGAACAACAGGAGAAATCTTGTGTTCGGGTCAAAAATCAAAACATATTTATCCTCAAAGTCTATTTTGTAAGTTAATAGTATATGATGGGGTGCAATGTTTAAACATTTGGCCTAAAGTGATTCCGGTTCGCTTGTGATATTATAAGCTTGAACTGAAGTTAGGTTCGATTAGTTTATTAGGAGATTATTTAAACCTGATAAATCTACTTATTCACCACCACTGTCACCTATATTTCTAAGTTTCTAACCATTGATTCATCTCAAATTAGCACCACAACCGCCCATGACAGCAGTAATATGGACAAAATCGATCGCCATATGCATCCAAAATTATAATCAAATCCTGCAAATGAAGGAGAAAATGGGAGTTTTGCTTAGGATCAACAAAACAAACTTCCAACAACAAATCAACCGCTCAACAGGATTATAGAAGAACCGCAAGAACAACTTGATGAACTAGTTTATATGGGTTCACAAATACGATTAGTAATGAGCTATAAATGAATCCACAAACTTATGTGTATACATTTGTAGGATGTACATATATGTTTGTGATTTGTAGAATAATGTGAAGTCATTTATATATCTAAATTTATATTTACAGTTCACAGGTTGCGTCTGTGCATCCTATTAAGTCAAGAAAATACACCATCGATCCGAACCTGTTTTACCAATACGAGCTGTTTTAACCCGAACCTGTTTCAACCAGTTACTTGATTCAGGCCTGACCCATCCGTTTTTCAAGGCCTAGTTCACAGTTTGCATCTTTACACCCTAAACTTAATAGAAATCTACCATCGAATTTTTTTTTTCTAAAACCAAACACGCGAGGAACATCCAACAAACTCACAATATTTAAAAGCATATATAGTTAAACACAATCAAGCACAACCAGTAAGACTCCAACAAAATAACAATTTTTAAAGCACAATCTAAACTGTCGAGACCTTTAAACACAAAACAACCAGCATCTCTTGTCAACTTCACACATCAATTCTCGAGACCAGAACTGGTACTGGCGTTCCCACGGGCATCAGGAATGCCATGCCTGTTTGCCTTGACCTGAAAACTTATAACAAGTTAGTGTGCCAAATTCAATAGTAGATGCAAAAATAAAATAGTTCTCATACCTGTGAAAGATAGAACTACAAGAAAAGGAAGAAAGCCCAAAATATGATAATTGTATAACAGATGAGTAAAGTAAAAAACAACTAAAAGGTCACAAAAGAGGGCTTGGAACTCAATAACAATAACCAATATATAGACGATTGATACTAATGGTGAATTATTATGTTATGTTATTATATATATTTAGAACGTATACTTTAGTGTCTATGTTTCGTATTACTCCGTATATATCTTGGCGGCTAACTTGTACTAAGATTATGATCCTCACTGTTGCAACGTTTCAAAACGTCGTTATGAAACATCACCAATATATAAGTATATATGTGTGTATTCACTGCAATAGACAGTTACCAAGCATTCTAATACCATTATCTTTCGTTTGTTATACATCTGTTGCATTCAATATAATATGCACAGACAATCAAAAACCTGTTCGTAATATTCAATCATCAATTGTTTATCAACCAATGCACGGTTCAGAATCAATGGTCATCTGTAAGTGTAAACAACTCTGTGATAAAGAGACTGAACATTGCAAAGGTTTGGGATGTCGTTCCTACTGTGACAAGTAAGGTTTCACAAATCAATGTTAACAATTTATTGCTTGATACACACATATTATTATCATACGCTTACTTAACTATGTTATGTTTACACCAAGCTTTAAGTTTACACTTGTGCAGGTGGTTACAGAGGCTTGGGTCATGCAATGCCTAGGTGTTATTTGTGGGCACAATAGATCGGCTAAGGTTATGGTACATTTTGAACATGAATACAGATAGAAGATCTAGGTAGTTAAAGGCTCAAAATCAATTCATTCAAAATAACTTGATCATATGTACACTACTCATAAAAAAACAGTATAACAATTAAGACGCACCTTTGGACACTTGATGGCACTCGTGGCCTGTCTTTTTCTCTGCGCTTTCTTGTGAAAGTGGGGAGATACAAGGCTTTCCACAAATAATGGTGTTCCGAAAAACATCCGATGCTGACCAACTGATAATCACGAGAGCATATTCGATGACACAAGGGCCTCTTATATGGAATGTAATTCTTCAGTTGTTTTATCAGGTGCACAGCGTCATTCTTGATCTCGAGTTCTGTCCCATATTTATCCCAAGATCGCTCCTGATTCATTACCCACATATGATGGACATATGTGAACCTGAATAAACATAAACGCCCGTCCATAGTCCCCCAACCGCATCAAGAAGGGTTTCCCAGTATATAGCGCGTTGTATGTCACATCATCTGGCGTGGGGACTTCCAGAAACGTCTCATCCGAGAAATGAAATGAGAGAATTGCATTTTTCTTTGTGGGTGAAGTATCATACACCAGCCAATGAAGGGCCCCTCGCACAACATGCCCACTCTACTAGTAAAAACATAGTTTATCTCCATGATAACCTTCCAGTCGTTGGATCTTAAACTAAACACTTGAAAGCATGTACAACTCTCACCGTTCTTAACCCCTATAATGATCTTGTAATCATCATTTAGGGAATCATAACCAAATCCCCAAACACGAAGAATCGGCTACAGGAATTTGGGGCTTGGTTATTTTTTGGACCTCCCTAGTTGAAGGATTGATTACTAGAATTTCATTAGGGTAAGGCGAGACGCATACCAAACCATTGGAAGAACCAAGTAGATGATGGTCGTTGACACAAAAGCATCTTCGACATTCAAAGTAATCGGCTTGTTTAGACATAGTAATCCTTCTGTGTCTAAATCCTTTATCGTTGCGATCATTTTGATATTGATGGTTGAGATGGTCTTTAACAAAAACCGGATCCGATATCAAAGACGACCAAGACTTACAAACGCTCTTGCATTGGATGAGATCCGTTACACTCAATCCTATAAATATCTTTCGTTGGATATCACGGGGAAGATGTAGCATTGAAACCATAGGTTCAGTAGTTTCATGGGAAAGAGATGCCATTGAAACTCTAGTTTCGGCGATTTCAAGGAGAAGATGTTTCATTGAAACCCTAGGTTTGCAAGTTGGTTTGAAAATGGGGAAAAGGGGGGGGGGGGTTGCTTAGCAATAGATTCGAGTTTTTCCTTTGAGTGAAGGATTTATTACGGAGTATGGTAAGTACGAACTATATAAAGACGAAATCATGTGTAGTAAAGTTACCGTCACATCACCGATTGAGATATATATTTTACCATTAAGTGTTACCAAGAGTGCCATTTACAAATTCAATCTGTAATCATAAGCTTCTCACTTAATGGTATTATCTAAAAATAGCCAAAAGCATATGAATAATAATATCAATCCAACTATCTATTAACAAGAAAGAAAGCAATATACTGACAAACCACACTGTTTCCAGTGACTCCACAGTCCATATATCTTCTTCATATATGAACTAGAATTGTTAGAATAAAAATTAGAATCCAAGACCATCAATAAGATTATTTCTCATCATGATCATTGCTAACATTTTTTTTTTGCACAGTAGAAACAAAAGGATTTAAAGAAAGACTATCCATCACACATATATAGAATTAATCACCAGTTATAACTAGTTTTATACCGCTCCGGTGGACGGGTTGTTTTAATGTCATAACTATACTTGTTTGCATTCTTAAAGAAAACAGTATTATTTTTATCAACTTCAATTTTTTTTTCTCTAATGATCTTATTTACTTGATTGCTTAATTTTTCTAATTTTATTACCAAATTACCCTATTTCTTCAATCCTGTAGTTTTATCTAATGAACAAATTTCATTCCACTTGATGATTAGCCATTAGTAATCTTAAGTGAGGCCCGTCATCTATAAATTTTTAAAATTCCCAAACTATATAAAAAAATTACCACTAAATTATAACGTCCACAACTAATATAAGTCCATTCAGCAGCAACATACATGCATTATTTATGTATTGCAAAAATCACACATTTCGTTAACATTTCTCGACGCACCATGCTTGTGAATTTCCATAGCACACTCCAAGTTAGCAATACCATCCAGTCCATATTCTACCTTCATGAGCTTTTTAAGAAGCTAAGGTCCATATATATATATAGTAGAGATATATTTCCTAGCCCTATTCACCTCATACTCTTAAAT